>NW_027325982.1:0-300000 GCF_048594095.1 Paramormyrops kingsleyae
ACTACATCTTTTCATTGTGCCACACATACAATGTGTAGTGTACATTTGAATGTGTAGTGTACACATTCAAATGTAACGCTTTTTAATAAAGTAAAAACATTTTGCCCCCAAATAATTCTATTAAACAGTAATATCAGCGACCGCTCTCCCTTAACTACAAGAGTAGCAGGACTGCACACATTAATTTAACATGCTATAATTTAACATTTTCATTTTCATTTACTTTTTCCCCTGTGTACACTACACATTCAAATGTACACTACACATTGTATGTGTGGCACAATGAAAAGATGTAGTTTTCAAGCTGTAAGAAAATACAATTTGACTTGGACATCCTCTCTTTTAACGTTCGGTTAAATGGTGAATTGGGTGATTTTATGACTTTTTAGAAGTTTCTGAAAAGTTCATTCTGAAAACTCATTACCCGCATCCGTGTGTAACTTGAGGGACACGCCCCCTCGGATAAAATAAAATCAAAGGCCTCCGTTACAACCACCCTTGTCTTGTTTCTTAACACACGCAAGTATGCCTTTTAGGAAAAAACATCAATCACCGTAAGGAGATACTTTAACCCGTCGTTGTACATCGCCAGCCCTTGCATGTCGCATAAACCGGCCTGCCGCTGATACATGGCTCTCGGTATTAAACACTCTGCTCCTGGGGAAATTCTTTTTAGCCGGCTTATGTAAAGTATAACTGTCTTGCATAGACAGCCACTCTCTGGTGTCATCAGTAGCCACTTTTTTCCCCGTATCTTCCTGCACGGCTCTCTGCAGTCTGGAGGCCCCTCCGTATGACCCCGGGTGGCTGGGGTCATAGTATGTACGACTCAAGACACGAGCTGTAGTCTTGGCAACAGACATGCTTTTTCACAAAATGAGTGGGGGGTGAGAGCAAGAATCCTGTGTTTTATAGGTGTCTGGGGAGGGTGGGGAGGGGGTTTTATATGTGGGTTTGTTTAGAATTTAGTGATTAATTGCCATTGTTGACACACCGCATGCACACACACACACACACACAAGCTGAGAGACAAATCACGATTTTCATTTCTACCAATCGTACACAGTAAAAGAAAATATCATTAAGCTAAGAGAAGTAGAGTTTTTAAGTTTACCATTCATGTAGTACTGGAGACTCGCTCAGACCATAGAATCATACAGATTAGCATTAAAATCACAATTTAGTAATTTAAGCATCCAAAATGAGTAAAAGGGGGCAGGACAACTGCTCATTTGTACCACTCCCTGTATTCTTTCTCTTAATCCTACACCATGGGGTTCCCACCACAGGCCTTGAAGAAACCTCTGTCCAGGACGGGTTACTTGTCACTCAGGTTGACCATAGTCATCAATGATGAGGTATTTACCTATTTCATTAAATGATTTAAAAAATAATACTTGAATATTATAAAGGAACAGTATAGCAACATGTAGTCTATGGGCAAGAAACATTCGGCATACAACACAATGTTTTAAGCAACAGGCAGGCATTCTTTAACCACAGGACTTGTTCACCATGTCATATTAGCCAGTCTTTAGTCCTGACAAACTGCAACTACATTTTTCCATGAGACGTTTCCACGAAATTGTCATATAGGCCTATAACAGGCCTTCAGAAATTCATCACACACTGTCTGACATTACATTACAATTCATAAAATGCCCGGGGTGAACCTAAAACAAAGGAAGATGACGCTTCACGATTCTAATACACATATCACTTCATTTCAGAGTACCGCAATTCACTACATAACTTCTACTGCAAGAATCCTAAACTGACATGCCAATTAAAATCAGCCTCAGCCGACACTTCTAGCTGCGGAAAAAAATACAATTGTGACCAATTTAAATTCTACCTCAATGTCTGCCTTTTAAAACACAACGCTTTATTCCCAATATATTTGTCTAAATACAAATAGATTTCAAAATGCTGTCGATTGTTGAGCAACACATGATCTGTCTATACGTACCGGCGACTGGTTTGTTCCGCTGATATAATCATGTTACTTTGTTAGCTTTAACATGTGGTGACATTTCAGTGCCATTGTTTTAAAATACTCTGATTGGTGACTACAGTAAATCAGAACTAATGTAAGGTGATTAGAGGCTACTTGAAATGAAAAAAAAAATAAAAATGTAAACAAAACCGAATGAGCCTTTAACTGTTTTACGTTAAAGAAAGCGTCCATGTTCGTCGCTATACTTAAACACATGTTGGCATAGGCGCATGTAGTTTATTGTCCCCACGACCATACGCTTCTCCATCACCTATCAAACACTAGGCCGACTGTGCTTAGGTAACTACACACACACACACACACACACACACACACAACATGCAAACCAGAAAAATATGCACATGCTTCTGGGGGATTTCAATAGTTTTGTACGTTTATTTATTTATTTTTTTAATGGTGATTAGATTTTCTTCTAAACCGTGTATGTACTAAATGAAAAAGACCAGCTAAAAATGTTATTGCTAGCCAGCTTCCTATAAGAGTCAGCAAAACCCTGACATTGCAGCATTAATAAGCGCAAATATACACGATCCTGGCTAAAGTGTCTCGGGGATAGATAGCCGCACCTTAAGAATGTCAGAGCCCGGACCGTTCGCAGAATTACATCAGCTAGCAGCTCGTGCGCCTCACCGCGGACTCCATCGTGCTCAGAGCCATTGTGTCCGACATATTATGAATGAATGAAATGCCTTTTTATTGTCACTATACACATGTACAATGAGAATAAAAAGCAGATCCTCCAGTGCAAACATGCACGTAGAACACACAACAAACAATAAACAAATAGTGCAAAAAAAGTGCAAAACGTTCTGCGGTGCTACATATATACATATGGAAGGAACAAATAACTGTGTAGGTTATTGCCGCTGCCATTTCCCTTGTTATCCGGTAAGTAGTAAAGTAAGAAAATGAATCTCTGTTCACATTTCGCTCAGAAATCTCACTGCAAAGTGGATGACGACTGGTTCTGTTGAATTAGGTCTAAGTTTCATTAAGAGTCAAACACGGTGCAGCTCGGTCACCACTGTTAACTTAACATACCGTCCTCAGTAAACATCTCAAATCAGGCGCCCGGATGTCTTAAGTATAGGCCGCGGGGTCACCTTGTAGGAAAACCATTTACTAGAAAGCCGTCTTTATTAAAAATAACTAAGGCTTTATTCTTTAAAGTTTTTAATGTGTTTTAATGCGACTGCTAAATGCAGTTTACAAGCTCCTACTGTTATAAATAAAATGCTATTAAACCAGGTGCACTCGAAGTTACAGCTTTTGATGCTTCAGCTAAAAAACAATTTTGGAAAACTCAGCATATAATGAATGGAAAGAATGGTTACAGATTCGTTGATACACAAAATGCTGGCGGATCGTTCTTTCACGGCGGAGACATTCTCTTGCGATGGACCTGACCCTACACTGGGTACATGGGGACCATTGCTGAAGTAAGGATCTAATGCGTAGCTCGGTGTCGAGTCTCACGGTTAAACACCCCAGTCCCCGTCTGGCTCAGGTTTCAAAAGCTGCTAAAGATTGGTAGATTCCACGAGAGGTACCCCTTTAAATACACTTTATTCCCACCATCCCGCAAATATTAGCACATTTTAAAAACATGACCGTGCTGCATACATATAACAAAATGTATGTACAACTTTTATTTTGAATAATAAAACACCTGTACATGTTACATTTTAAAACTCATTTGATAAATGTACTCAAACATTTTTGTACAAGTTTGAAAAATAAAACACACGTATACATGTTACATTTTAAAACCATTGTGCAACTTTGAAAATAAAAAAAACTTCATGTTATGTTAACAAAATCTGCTTTGATAAAGAGCCTACAAATTTTTTGCAACTTTGTTTTTGTAAAATAAAAGCCACGTTCATATATTAGATTTCAAAACCGATTCGCAAAATGAATGCATATAACTTTGTACAAACACGCTTGCGCTGCATACACGTAACAAAACGTTTTTGTACAACGCGTCTAGAAAATAAAACACCCGAACATTTTAAAACATCTGTACGTCTTACTTTGAAAAGCTTTCATATTACATTTTAAAATATCTGTACATCTTACTTTGAAAAAACTTTTATATGTTACATTTTAAGACATCTGTACATCTTACTTTGAAAAAACTTTCATGTTACATTAACAAATTCATTCGATGAAATATTTTTAAAGACTTACAACACCCTTTTGCGATGCTGCTAGTTTTACATTTCGGTATCCAAAAGGCAGTTTCCCCACTAGGCAACAATCTGCGTTTGTCGTAGACGTCCCTGACATTTTTATTGAGGTCTATTAAACGTTTTCACGTCGCGTTTGATTTTGTTATAGTGCGGCATTATGGGGAATTATCCCGCTGCCTTTCATTTAACACGCTTAACCTTCGGCCTATGTTAGCTTTCTGTTCCTGTCTCTTATGTTAGACGGGTCGGTGTCAAGCAGCACGTGTCTTACATCAGCCATAAGATACCCTCAAAACAATTATTTATCATCCAATTTGTTTCTTACTTCTTGGTTACCTTGTTATGCTTCCTTATCCATGAAAAGATTGGTTTTAATATTTTTGGTGTGGCTTTCTGGACCTTTTTTTTTGACAGCATTCCTCTCGTTTTCAATAAAAAATAATGATAAAATAAACCTCTAGAGAATTATATAAATAAACTGAACTGGTCTTATCTTACCTTACATGTGTGGGGATGCCTTACCTTGATTTTGTTTTAATTTATTTAGTTTAAATAGAGATTCCTGACAAAGTCAAAAAGCTTTGATGCAGTATATATTTCGAAAAAAAGGTTCTTGGGTGTGCTATATAGAACTATAGGGGTTCTAACCAGAGGAAATATAACCATTGCCTTCAAAAAGGTGCCATGTCTTTTAATTGAGAATGTCCAAGGAGTGTCATATATGTACCAAGCTAAAAGGTTCAATATGGAGCCTTTTGTTTTAAGAGTATGCACAAATATATGTGGTGCTTTTATGCATGTTAAACTTAAAAATGGGTCGGTGCCGACCCTATCAGCACAGGAAGGTTATTAATAATGTCTCTAAGGATGGTAGCAAACAGGGCTCTTGGGCCGTCGCGTCACCAGACGCCGCGGGTGGCGAGTCGTGTTGAGCAAAGTAAACCGCATCATTTTCATTATTAGCGTTTTTGTTGTTGTCTGTTTCATTTAATAACGCTTCGGGTATAGGAAGGGGTGTTGCTCCGTCCATAACTGCTGATTCAGGTCTTGCGTAGATTTTCTCTTGACCGGTCCGCCCCGTCTCTCTTGTACATAGAAAAAACAGAGAATACCTATTATTAGAATAAGTTATTTTTAATGAATAGCGTTTTTATTATACGTATAAAAGAAATAATATACTCACTATATGGAGTTTTCTATCCGCACCGTCTCCCGTAGAGAAAAAAAACAAACAAAAAATAGCTGAATCTCTAAAAAATAAAATAATTATTTTAAGTTATTTTGTTTTAGAATAAGTTATTTTTAATGAATAGCGTTTTTATTATACGTATAAAAGAAATAATATACTCACTATATGGAGTTTTCTATCCGCAGCGTCTCCCGTAGAGAAAAAAAAAAACAAACCCAAAATAGCTGAATCTCTAAAAATAAAATAATTATTTTAAGTTATTTTATTGTATGGTGTTTATCATAAAACACGCGTAAAAGAAATAATATACTTACTCTATGCAGGTCCCGTGTAGTTTTCTCTTTCCAGTAGGGCAAGGCCTTGATGATACTGGGTACTTGTGTCTACCAAAGGAGGGAATCCCTGCTCGGCATACTAAAAATATCTGCGGTTGGTTACTTATTAGGATTCTTTAAGGAGAAATATACGTCCTGTCAAGTTTTATCTGATGTCTATTTCGATGTACGTTTTAACTACACAGACGGTATGGGGGGAGTCGGGGGAAAAGACAAAACTTCAAACAAGATTTACTGAAATACAAAATGTCAAACTTGATGTGTGGCCCTCGGGGGGGCAAAAGACACAATTTCAAACAAGATTTACTGGAATACAAAATGTCCAACTTGATGTGTGACCCAAATTACAGTTTGACCGGGATTTGACCTATCGGGATGTACATAGGTTGCATGAGGAAAAACACAAGTTTTTCTACCACACAAGGCCAAACTGCTACTGCTGCAGGGGAGTGTCGGCTTTCACGCACACACACACACACACACACACACACTCAAACTGCCGCTAAGCGTTCATTGGAGGAGGATAGCGTCAGACCCAACTCCTCCTCTCATTCTTAGCTCCAACTTGTTCATTCTCACAGGGTTTCTTTCAGTCTCGCGCAGCACAACTCTCAGCTCTCCGGCATCGCTCTCTCCGAGTCCTTTGCGGATTATCCAAAGCCACGGGACCTTACCACGGTACCGCAGCAGACACAGCATCGCTCTCTCCGAGCCCTTTTCCACGGATTCTCCAAAGCCCGGGACCTTACCACGGTACAGCGTACGCTCACACTCCATCAGGTAACCCACCCCACTCAGACCCAGTGTTTGAGACCTTAACGCACCAACCCCCCTGCTCAGTCCCCCTGCTCGGCACCCTCGTAGCACGGGGCTATTCCCACAAAAAACCACACTCATAAGCACACAATTCACTCTACTCAAATAAAAATAAATAATAATTAAATAATAAATAATTAAATAATAAATAATTAAATTATAATAATTATAATAAATAAATAAACTATATACAAATAAACCCCTATCCCAACGCTCAACTCGCTCACAGCCAAAAAAAATTGCCACCTCGCACTAGCTCATGACGTCACCTGGCTTGCAGCCCGGACCTGTCACTTTTTGATTTATTTGACCTTTGTGACCTTTGACCCAACCTGTCACTTTGACAAAAGCGGTATTCTCCATCTCTCTCAGGCATAACTCTCACACCCTCCAGCACAATGCCAATGTCATCCTCCTCAGATCCAACAGCCTTGATTTTGTAGATTTTCATCCTCTGTTCAGAAAGATCTTGTGACACACTGTCCTCATCAGCATCCTGAAACAACAAACACATGGGTTTTTCTGACTGTAATTGCACACTTGAATATTATAAAGGAACAGTATAGCAACATGTAGTCTATGGGCAAGAAACATTCGGCATACAACACAATGTTTTAAGCAACAGGCAGGCATTCTTTAACCACAGGACTTGTTCACCATGTCATATTAGCCAGTCTTTAGTCCTGACAAACTGCAACTACATTATATACACAATTGTATTTCCTGGACACATCCTGTAGCTGAATGACAAATAAAACATGATAATATCTCAAATTATTTGAAAATTGACAAACACATACACAAACACATATGAATAACAAAAACAGAATAATGTTTCTACTTCAACACTTACACTGTACTCTTTGATCAGTTGATCAATGGACTCCCCAAGGTACACCATCAAGCACTGAATAACCAGATTTCTGGTTATGTTATTGCTAGGATTGCTTGGTGACTGAAAATGAGCAAGAATTCCAAAAATTACCATCAGATAAGTGACCATTTATTAAGACAAAACTGTGAGAATTGGCAGTATTAAAAAAAACTGTTAAATATCAAATTATCATCACATGGAACATTATGTGGGATAAGTAGCTGATGTTAATGCACATGCCTGGGTGCTGACAGTCAACAAAACGGTATTGTCAACATTATATAGGTAAAGACAATTCCAAGTTGTATGCTTCAACAAGTTGTATGCTTCAATCTTTAAATGTGTCGTTTTAGTAAATTAATTTAATTTAGTCATTTAGTTTTTTATTTAATTTAGTTTATGATTGTCAGAAAGGGTTTTTCCTTCTTGGGAAAAAACAAAACCCCAGCAATACCTGTACTTGTGGGGTTTTTTGGGTTTTTTTTTTACTAAGAACAGACATGTATTTAAAATACAATTAAAACATGAAACCCATAATTGTGTTGTTAATTATATCAGTGACGTCCTCTTGCACTGACAAAAACATGCAAACAAGTTAGTGGAGCTATGCACCATGCAAATGACTCTTGAAATTTGACAAAATAATTCTTTAAATAAAATTACAAGCTGAAATGTCTGTGGAAAATACCTTGGCTATGATAGCCTGCAACTTCAATCCCATGGCTCCCCCCTTGGAATGGAAAAGGGCCAACAGTTTGGGAGTGTACTCATCCAGCATGGACATGAATTTGGGTTCAAGGTGTACCAGGGTGATCCTGTAGAACTCATCCTGCAGCTGAATGACAAATAAAACACGATAAAGCCTCAAATTATTTGAAGCTTGAAAGATTACATTAAAAAAACCCAAAAGCCTACCCAAAATGAATTTGGAACTCACATGAGATGCCTCAAACAAAGCTGGCCATCTGGCTTTGATGTCTTCAATGCTGGGGGACAGGTTGACAATTTCATGTCGTCTATGTGCAAATGTTTTAGCCATTTTTTCTTTTATCACTTTGTTGTTGTCTCTTTTCTTGACTTCAGTAAGCAACTGAATTCTCTCTTCTTCTTGACTGTCCTCATCTTCACCTGCTGGATATGGCGGAAGGTAATTTACCTCTGCTTTCCGAGGCTTTTTCACTTTATTTGCAGACTTCTGGTCACCTGGACTCTTGTGTTTCATGGCATTGCATGTCAACTCAGGAACACCAAACCCTCTAAGTTTTGTACGATAATTGGCCATCTTGTATTTGATGCTTTGTTGCCAACCATAATAACCTGAGAAAGAGCCAGGTTCCTTGAGACAAGGGTATTTTGTCACAAGTGCCTCAGCAACATAACTAACCTGTGCACTTGAAGGATAGGCTGTAAATGTAAATACAGTTTCAGCCAACTTCTCAAAAATATCAGTCTTTACTTTGGAGGTGGGCAGAAGATTTCCATTCTTTTTATACTCCTCATTGGCTCTTTCCAGGTACATCTCAGTTTCATATGCAAACTGTGGAATGGGAAACTGTTTTGGCCAGGGCTCACAACGTTCTGTGGTCTTCTGCCTTTTGAGAATAATGGTGTCCTGAGAAGAAGTGGTTGCAGCAGAGTCTGCATTGGATACAATTGACTCAGCATATGAGGACTCATAGTCAGACAGTTGGCCAGAGGGGCTGCCAAAACTGTCATCAACCGGAGTCAAGCTTAGGATGACCGGGGTGATGCCAACAACCTTCACAGTGTCTTTGTCTTTTATCTGGTCAGCTCTGTGAAGAGTGAAGTAGTCCTGAAATTCTGGGTCAAAATACTGAAGACTGAAGTCATTTGAAATCCCAAAAGTATCCTTCACAACACTCTGCAGCTCCTCCAATGTTGGTGGGATCCCTGATGGAAGAACCAACTTCTCGATTTGGTCATCAATAATTACACGAAGCTTTGCCTCCATCTCGTTCAACCTAGAATAAAATGTAAATGGGCAGAGTTAAATTTCCCTTCAATTAAATAAAATTAGTTATTACTTTTCATTTATACAATAGTAGAGATATAAAACTATAAAACAAAAAGCACACTTCAACACACCAAATGTTGCAAAAAACAAATACTTGGGAGATGTACATGTTATCAAGTTTTTGTTGTTGTCGTTTTGGTTTTTTTTTTACCTATTATTCACAGCAGATGTAACGTTTCAGGGTTACCAAGCGTTTTCTTCCCACATTGTAAGAAGCCAAGGGCCACATGTCACCAAGTTTCTGCTGCTCCAAAAGACTGATCTTGCCAGTGTCCTCCAGTTGAAAAGATCTCAGATGCTCTACATACCATGCAGCAAGTAACTTCACAATGAAATATACACAATTGTCCAAAACGACTATCTGTATTATCTCAGCAAAGTCTGGTAGTCCACATGTTGAACCATTAGACAGGATCATCCCAGCAGTGTATCTTGTTCCACTGTAGGTGACAGTGGTGGCAAGCTGCACACAAGTCAGAGATGGTGATCTTGCTCTTAAATCTGCCTGTATGTCTGGATGCAGCACATCTACAGGCATTCTGGATATTTTTGTGACAAGCAGGGCAGGTTTCACCTCTTTTGATTGCATGTGGTATGTCATCATCATTTGATGCCTTGTAGAAAGGGTCAGCAACACATTTTTGAAATTGTTAGTGTGTCTCACAACTTGCTTGAAAAATCTGTGTTTTGCCTCAAAGCGCATTGTCCATACTCCAACCAATGGCCCATATTTTTCTATTAAAGCAGGGTAGTGCTCCAAAAAATGGTGTTTTGGTGTGAGCCTTTGATCAGGAAAAACTTCCAAATATCTGATACGATGTTCAGATATTTTAAATTCAAGGTAGGCAATACTTTGTGTTGTGTGAACAGGGGCAACCACTAACTCAACAATGTCCTTCAAAGTCAGAAGAAGTTGCCAAACAGGATCATCTTCAGGTACACGTAAACCAACAAGGAGAGGTAACAAACGTATTAGGGCCCAGTTTTCATGAGCATTTCCTCCTATAGTTTTGCGACCAGCAAAATTTGAAGGGATTGCTTGTGGACTGTTCAATTTGTCTGAGCCCTTATATGGAAAACGTGTGATTATATTATTCAGTTCAGTCAAACTGAAGTAGTGCTTCTTCAAAAACACTTGAAAACACAATGCTAACTCTCTTGGCACTATTCCCTCAAAAAGGTCATGAAGGACATCTGGTGGGTATCCAGACACAAAGTGAAAATTATTAAGTTGATCAGTTAATGGACATGACCGCTTTAAGCCAAAATGAGGCACTAAATTTGGATTTTCTTTGACAGCTTGCACGTGTAAAACATAGTCATCCTTTTTTCGAAGTGGGAAGACCCCAGACCGTACTTCATATGTCTGGTACTCTGAAGAATGTCCAAGGCAGAATCTACAAACATATGGCCCGTTAAAACTTTCAACAAGTCCACTAATTGCATGAGCACCAAGGTTATCGGCTACAACACAGTGTAGGGCGCCTTTAATATTTCTCCCTAAACATGAAATAAAAACCCCCTCCTGTTCAAGAGTGACAAGATCTTTCAAAAGTGGATCCAATACTACTTTGTATTCAAACTGTTTCACATCAACAGATTTGCAAAGTAAAGCTAGTTGTATTGATGTTAAGGCAGACTGTAATCTCAATGGCAAATTGGCCAAAACCCAATAAACTGCAGTTATTTTATGTTTTTTTCGAGAGGTTCCTAATGGGTTACACACCTCAAAATCATCAACCTAAATTATTATTGAGAGTCTTGTTTCTTCTACAGCATAGAAGTCATTGTCCTTAAAACACCTACCATCAAAAATGGACTTAAAATGCCCAGTGCTACTTGAGCACCTCGAAAAGGCTTCCACTGCAATATCTTTGTTCTTCAGTACTTCTTGCAAAGTCTTTAGAACTGGTACATATTGAAAGCTCTTTTTTTGTTCAGCATCAAGAATATATTCAATAGGATCCACAAACTGGAAATGCTCCTTAAAATACTTATTTGTCTTAAAAGCTGAACCAAGTGGCCCGCCTGCTCCAAGAGCTCTGCTAATGGGATGAGAGCGGCACAACTGTTCAGCCAAGTCCTTTATGATAGTGTGGTCAACTGTGCATTTGTTAGATTTCAGTGCTGAATCAATTATATTTTTAACTGCCTCTACAGATGCTGAAGAAGAAATATAGAACAGATCTTCAACCAAAGCATCAATGCACCTCACTGAAACATTATAAGTGCTTTCTAACTTGAGTAGAAGTAAGCCCAGTCCTTGAAGAACAGTACAAGATGCACTTTCTGGATCAACATCACTAGAGCATTCATCACTGTTGAGTTCAGGGACATCAGAATGGTCAGTGTTCTGACTAGGATGACTTTCCAAGACTTCTTTCTTAAAATCAGTTAAGGAGCAACATGTATGTCTCCTGCCTTTGTGCTTTAGAAATGTATTGTATATATTTGTGCGAAAGTCACATCCATTAAAAACGCAAAATACAGTTTCGTGTCTCTTCAAGTGATTTCCTATATGTTGAAAATAGTCCTTCTGAGTAGAGCAAAAAGCAGTGCAAGCCAAACACTTAAATGCAGTGATCACTCCAGGCCTTGGACTCTCTTCAGCAGCATGGTATCTGGACAAATGTGTGCGAAGGGCTCCTTGTGTTTTAAATGTGCAAGGACAACTGCCATACAGACATGGCTGGTGCTGTCCACGACCAAATGTTGCGTGTTGTAATCTGTAATGACGTAGTAGATTCCCCTTTGTAGTAGAAAAAGATTTGCATATCTTACACTGCCATCCCATTTGCCAGGTCCTAAAGTGATGGAAAAATATATATGTAAGAATCTAAATAGTTTTTCATGACAAATGTAAGAGCATGGGTATCTATACACATTTGATGTTGAGATTATAGAGAAGAAGAAAAAAAATCCTACAAATAATAAGCAATTATTTTCTATTTATTATTTTTACAAAAACAAATACGTTAGATTAAGTGGGGTCAACTTGATAATTTTCTGCTGCTTCAATTTCAAAACCATTAGTTTAATTTAATACAACATGGTATCACAACTTACTTTATAATGCACAGTCTACATACCGATCAGGTGAATTTAAGTTGAGGGATCTTCCATTACCTGAAAGGAAAGCAACATTATCATTAATAGCAGTCTCCAAAATAAAAAACTTACACAAACACACGCAGATTGTTAAAGACATGTCTAAATTAATGCAAAAATTTTTAAAGGTGAGGTTCCTATATAACACAAGGAAACTCTTTATTAGATTAAAAAGGGGATAATTCTTCCCCCTTTTTTCAAAATTGCAAATGTGAGCACTTGATATGCAGTCATTCCAATAGATTAACACATTTCAAAACATATAAGGATGTTTACTGTTATTTTCTAATAATGATTCTACAAATTTTCATGTGAGATATTTACTCTTAACAGTAAATATAAACTCACTGACACTGACTTAACGCCTCTAAACAAACACAAAACGTTAGAACACTTATGCAAATATGCGATGTCTTGACAAATCAAGCAAATATTTGAAGTTTACACAGCTACATTCTCGCATGGAAATATCTTAAAAGTTTATTTTGTGACCCAGAAAGAGTAATATTTCAAACTCCGCCACTCTGCGTTCCTTCGCCACTGCCTCGTTTGAGGGTAGGGCTGATTGGCTGGTTTTGTGGCACAAATATAACAGTGTTCAGAAAGAGTTGAGCGCGCACGGGCAGAAATGTTGAGAGCGTATAAGCAACACATTGCGAGCAAGCGCAAATGCAAAAACTGAGCGAGAGGAGCTGCTATTGTGTGTGTGTGTGTATGGATAATAGCAAACGGTGAAATACATTTTTTGCACGCAGCAATTAATTTTGTTCACTTAAATTTAGCTTTTCTTCACTCAAAATAAATTTCTCCTCAAAATGCAACACTTGCACCTGAAATTCTTTTTTACGTGCGCTCAGAATAGTGGCACAAAAATAACGCCACAGTCACGGGGCTCCGACAGCATGACGCGAAAAAACAGTTATGTCGCTGGACTGAGTCACTTTAGCTTCATTAACCACAACTGAAAACCACCGCATCGAGACAAAAGCTTCGAAAAACTGACTGTGGCTGACAAAATCCGGCACAAATGATTTAAACTAAATCACTCACCACTGAGCGCAAAACTTTCTCATGAACTTTTAAAAGTGGATGAAAGACGTTAAAACTCATCGGAATATATCGTTGATATTTTTTAATACGGTAAAACATGTGGTTAGTTAAAGCTGTTCAGTAACACAGTCGTGAAGTCTTGGAAAGTGACCTTGTGCTAGCAGTCCACTAACTGCCATTTGTGTAAAAAAACGATACTATCATTACAGTGATCATTATTAATCTAATTTTGACGTATCATACTGTTTAAAACCTTTACTCAAAACCGATATACGTTATTGTTTAAACCGTGTCTTATATTCGAACAAATTAAGAAATCTTACCTCTTACAAAATGGAGATCGTCCACTCATGAAGCGTGTGTGTCCTGCACGTGGCACAAAGGATTATGGGCGGAAGTGTACAATGATTAAAATGAAAATGCTTTCATCAGTTAAATCTATTAGATTTCTTAAATTTTCTTGGTACTCATACATTTTTTGTTAAATCTACTCAACAAACCATTGCTTAATTTATCCCAAACGAAAGTGTGTAAATTTAAATAACTGAACATCTCAAAATTGTTGAATTTTGCTTAGATTTAATTAAAACGACACATACACGTTTTTACTGAGTAATAATTACTATTACTCTCCTATTAGATAATAATTAACCCCAATCACAGTTTTTACAGTGGAGTGAAGCCCGTTCTTCTGTGCCACTATGAAAAATAAAGAAATCTTTCAGAAACAATTTATTATGACAGCCCGCAGGAACAGTATTTATAAATATATAAAAACTGACTGGATATGCATGGCTGTCGAGTGAATTGCATGCTACATGCTAGTGAATTGCAGTCAGATTCAAACTTAGGCCAGCTGCGTTTTTGTACTTGATGCCATGGAGACGCTTTTTGCGGCTCGCGCTCCCTCGCTCACCCTCACGCGCAGTTCAAAGCACTGTCACGGGTAAGACGCGACACTCTTCTTTGTGCATAAAACTTTAATAAAATCCTCTAAGTATCATATTAACGTGTATAAAGTGATAAAATACGATGGGTTGAAACACATTTAGGCGTAATCCTACATTATTTTTTAGTGTCATTGGTATTAAACCGATTAAATCAACATTTAAAATTCCTGTCAGAACGAGCTAACGGTATCGCTATGAATTTTCTAGGAAGAGTGGAGGAGATATCTATCGCCTGTGCTGACAGTTTTAATTAGCAGTAATGAAGTAATCAATGGATTGGGATCAAACATTCCATAAATGCTTTTGTTACAGGGCACAGGTTCTGAAGTAAGGAAGCAATATCCGGCCATCGATACTGATGACTCAGAATGAAATGTTCACAAGAAGACCTTTAAAATGTGTTGTCTTAATATTTATGTTGTATTTTTCTTAATGCCATTTGTTAAATTAGAAACTTAAAGAAAATTTCTAATGTTCTTACAATAAAAATATATATTTCAACGAATTTTTAAAAAAATTTTCAAAGAAGGTCAAAGCTGAAGGATATCCTGTGGCTGTCCTCTGGACATCCTAATGGAACATTAATAAACAGAGAAATACTTAAGACAAAATTATATCTATTTAAATGCTATTCCAGCAAGCTGTCATAATGAATTGTTTTTGAAGGATTTCATTACTTTTCATGAAAGAATGAATGAAAGTTACATTATATAGAACTATAGACACCCAAAGTGCTTTATAGATGCAATAGGGAGCCACTTCAGCCACCTCCACTGTGTAGCACCCACCTGGATGATGTGACATCAGCCGTTCTGCCCCATTACGCTCACCACACAGTAGCTAAGGTGGTGAAGGAGCAGGAGAGAATTTACCAGTTAGATAAAGGGGATGATTAGGAGGCCAGATTTGATAAGCCACCTTAGGTAACATTTGATAAGGCAACAGTGGGCAATTTTAGCCAGAACATCAGGGTACCAACCCTACTGTTTGGAAAGATGCCCAGGGATCTTTTATAACCTGGGACAGTCAGGACCTCGGTTTTATGTCTATCTGAAGGACGGCAACACTTTACAGTACAGTGTCCCCATCACTGCACTGAGACATTGGGATCCACACAGACCACAGTATGGGGTAACCTGTTGGCCACAGCAGCACGTCAGTAACATGGTCATCCTAAGAATGTACCCAATAAAGGAAATTGAGCTGGCCCTCCAAAGGACATCCTCAGGCTGTCCCTTGTTTATGTCCCTAGTATTACTGGTAAAATGTCAAATATTAATTATTTAGAAAAAGGGATTTGAGTGCAGTTTCTGTCTGAGTTGCTTTTTGTTGCCCTACCGCTCAAATACCTCCTTTTCGCCCTGGTTTGTTACCGAGGTGTGGATGGACCAGGCCAGGCGCCGGCTTGGCTAACTTGTGTCCCGTGGGTCGTTGGCTGATTTACCGGACTCATTTGAGTTCAGGCCATGGGTGGAAGCTTAATTTTGCAAGATAGCTGCCAGTTATAAAACAGACCTTGAGGAGGTTAGCGGAACCACAGCGTTTCTGCGCTTTGTGCTGGTTAGATATTTTGGTGTGCAAAGGTTTTATCTAAACCAGCGCCTCGGGCATCGTGTAAATCGAGTACTTTCACATTTATTAACAGTTAGTATAACATTTTTTAATTTAGAGTGATGGATGTGGGTTTAACCGCTCCGTGTGTGAATTTTTGTCCGCTAAGCAAAATTTACTGTAAATAGGTTTGTTTGAGGTTGTAAAAAACCTCTAGATATCTTAGATTACATATTTCTCTTAACACTCATCTTTGTTTCCCACAGCACAGTTGGTGAAACCATGGAGGATTGGGAAGAAGACAACCAGGTGTGCAAAGGCATCTGAGCTCGTTGATATATATTGTAAAAAACAATACGTTCGCAACTGTATTGAAAATGCATAGTTCTTATGCTTTGATCCTGTTTTCCTTGCAGGACACTTCTGGAGGCAACATTGTAAATAATGGTAGGTGCAGAGTTAAGTCGTTCCCATTCCTTGACTCTTCAGGTCAGGTCTGAATGAAGCTAGTGCTGCTATCAGGCGCTTCACTGCCCACCTATTTCACCAGTCAGGTTGTCATGGGTGCTTGTTTGGAAACTTTAACCCTCTGGAGTCTGAGGCCTCTCAGCCACTTTCGGGGTAGTCTGACATCAGGCTGAGGCACAGCTGCGACATAGTGAGTTGGTGGGAACAGTGGCAGTCGGACGGGCAGGCCTAGGGAGCAATCCAAGACCTCTCTATAGTAAGTCCCAGGGAAAGGAAAGGCGACAGCTGATTCAGGAGGAGATCCGAGCAGGGGTGGAGGAAGCCCACTGCAGTAGGACAGTAGGGATGTTACAGCAGGGTGCATGGACTCGATGGGAAGAGGCAGCTGACCGAAAGATTTCGTGGACAGAGCTATGGAGATCTGAGCCACACCGGATCAAGTTCCTCATACAGTCAGTGTATGATGTACTCCCAAGCCCGTCCAACCTCTTCCGCTGGGGCTTAGCCGAGACTCCGTTATGCCCTCTCTGCCAGAAAGCCGGATCACTGGAGCACATTCTGAGCTGCTGCCCCCGGGCACTTGGAGACGGGCGTTACCGCTGGCGCCATGATCAAGTGCTGCGGGTCATCGCTGAGGTCATCAGTACAGGGATCTCCAGCAGTAAGTACCAACAACCAACATGGCAGCCCATTGCTTTTGTTAGTGCTGGGGAGAAGCCACAACAGCACCGGAGCCAGGCAGGGGGGCTGCTGGCAACAGCTCAGGACTGGCAGCTGAAGGTCGACCTAGGGAGACAGCTCAAGTTCCCAGAGAACATCGTAGTGACCACACTCAGGCCAGACATAGTCCTGGTCTCTGAAACAACGAGTCAAGTGGTCCTACTGGAGCTGACTGTTCCCTGGGAAGACCGGATGGAGGAGGCCTTTGAGAGGAAAAGGGCCAAGTATGAGGAGCTGGCAGGCGAATGTCGGAGCGCAGGATGGAGAATCCGAGTCAACCCCATTGAGGTCGGGTGTAGAGGCTTCGTCGGCCAGTCTCTCATCAGGGCACTCAAGTTGTTGGGAGTGAAAGGGTTGCAGAACAAGAAAGCCATTAGAAACATCTCTGACGCAGCAGAAAAGGCGTCAAGATGGCTGTGGATCAAGCGGGGGGATCCGTGGGCTACACAGGCCACTTAGACACAAGCCGGGGCCTGATCAACCCCGGCTGGGTCACCTGGGCGGGGGTGTCTGTTGTGAGACCCGAAACACCCAATGAACCCAGGATACAACACTGACGATGTGTCTAAGTTGCACCTAGAGTGTAAGTGAGAACATGCCTTGACATTTTAAAATATTTCACCTATCTAAAAAACATTTATCCCAAAGTGTTACATTTGCTTTTATTCAGCACAAACTCGGCACAAATAATCTGACACCACTTAGAATATTTATTCTGTTTTTTGTTAAAATCAACTTTAAACATATGCTTTCCAAAAACCTGTTTTCAGAAATTGTAAAAAATCACATTATAGACATTTCTAGCCAAGACTTTTGAGCTCTGAAGCTTATAGACCCAGGGGTTGGCTACACATAGGTGAAAGTGACATTCTGAAATTTTATGTAGTTTGATTACTAAAGTGTTAGAACTTTAGAGTGACACTCTTTTTCCTCAAAGTCAGTGGCCTGCACAATGAATATTGATGAGATAGGTGTCCTCACACCTGTAGTAGTTTGCATACTGTCAATGGCCCATCAGTCTGGAATGTCACTGCACCCCACACCCATAACCTTGGAAAGGTAGTTTGAAACGCAAGAAAAGTAGCAACAATAAGATCCTTTTCCCAGTTTATTGATAGATGGAATGAAAAATGAAAAATTGTGACCATATAAATAAGATGCAGTGCCTATGCAGAGTTAACAGAAATAAAATAATTCACTATTATTAACGCTTTGGGGACGAGGGCATTGTCAACCGCATATCTTTCTTGTGTATTTCAGTTTATATCTCGCTGAAATCATTATGTAGAATCATGAAAAAAACACTGACTAAATCCCTAATCTGTCTTCTTTTCAAAAGTCTCATTGTCAGAAGTATTAAAGTTTTTAAAATTAGGTTAAATCGGCAAAAAATAAACCATGTCACCTTTCTTTGTTTTACCTGCATCGGGGGTGTATAGTACTGCTCTTAGCTGAAGATCGCTATTCACTTTCTCAATAGGCTGGATTTGAACTGGTGACCGTATAATTACAGGCATACAAGCTTAGCCCACTGAGCCATGAACACAGGTGTGAGATTCGCTGCTGAAAGTGGCAACACTGGCACAAAGCTTCAGCGGCAGCGACGTATCCGTGTGCTATATTGTAGCCGATCAGTGTAAACACTACCCAGACATGTGCTCTTGTTTATTTCAATCACAATGGGCGTATTCACGTATTTGTTTACCCAATACTAACTGTCGATTTATCATGTTATCATGCGAATAGCGCGATTTGCAAGTGAGTGGCCGATCAGAGCTGCTTCGAGACGCAGACGCTTAAGTCAGTCACTCTTGTTCTTTCTATTTGTATCACGAAGCTGTACGAATATATTTAGTTTCTGCCTATATATATTTGAAAAGTAGACCATCCAAGGTTTCTGAGGGTGTTTTTTAAATGTGTATATGACAAAAACTCGCAGTGTTATTTAAACGGTTTGGCGAAATTTCTGTCCGATCCCGCCGGCGGGATCGCTGACTCCAGAGGGTTAAGGGGCCTTGCAGCATTTGGTGTGAAATGAAGGGTTGGGCACCATGGACCTGCTTGGTGCTTAAAGGAAATACACACAGCTGACGTTGTGTGATCTGTAGGGCTCCTGCTCTACAGTATGTGAGTGTGAAGACTTTTCAATGAAGATCTGCACTTTAATTGAATGGTACCACCTTGGGTGCTCATCTTATTTGGGATCCAAGCGTATGTCCCTTATGACTCTTTATTTGAGACCTTGTCCTATTAAGGTTACTGGGTTGGAAGTGCCAAGAGTTCAGTACTTAATGCGATGCAGGTGAGCTGAGTTTGCCTAAAAGCTGATCCTTATGCTTTTCCCTTTCGTATTCCCTTGCAGCTCCCATAAGCTCATGGAACAGTGGTGATTACCAGAGTAAAAGTCATGGGAGCCTTAACGGTGGGTCATTGTGCTTTTTGTGTATCCATGTCTGCAGTATCGGTGGAATACTTTGTTTTCAAAGAGATGATGTACAGCTATTGGTGGATGAATGCAAACTCTACAACCCGTGTGGATAACATGGATTTTGACTTTTGAAAAGAATCATGTACAAACTTGCGTTCCAAAGGCAAAGTGCTTACTTGGGCATTGCTGTTTTTCTATAATGTGTAGTTATTTAATGTAGGACCTTCCACTCAAGGTTGTTGTTTGTTCTTTTTCTTACATGTTGCTGTTGTGTGTTCAGGCAGTGAAAGCAGTTCTTGGAACAGTTCTGGAGGCAGCTTTGGCGGGAGTGGAAGGGGCAGTGGTGAGGGTCTTTTAGGATGAACGGGGGATTATATTTTATTTACAGCATGTTGCCCCTGGATTTCAGAAGTACAGAATCACTTGCTGAAAGCCTCCCCCCCCCCTTTTGTTTTTTTACAGGTAGGGGCTCGAGGGGAGGAGGTGGAGGGTACAGGGGCTCCAGTGCCTCAGGTTCTCTCTCTTAATTTTTTTAAATATAACTGCTAAGAAACATTAGTGAAAGTTAACATTTGAGAGTTTTGGGGAAGATTTTCAGTTGATTAAAGGGATTTGTTTCTGATGTACCCATAGCCAAATAATAATAATAAAAAAAAAATCTTCGTTATGTAAGCAATTGAAGTGTTAAACTTATGTATACATGATGTTTTCCCATTGTGGAAATAAGCTTTATTTCTTGATTGGACTAATACATTTTGGGATTTTTACTGGCTCTTTCTGTTCTCTCTCTATACTGATTATTGATTTAAAACTGCCAGTGTACAAAGCCTAGAGTTTATGATCATATGTTCATCTTGCTTTCCTGTCTATCTCTGAGCTAACCTATGAATGTAATGGGTAACCTAAATTTCTGGAATATTTGGATAATGCTAAATCTTTTGGAGGAAAAGGACCTCAAGTGTACAATGAGGACAGTTGTGATGGAGATGGTGAAAATAATGGTAAGTGCAGTAATAGTTTTATTCGCTTATTGCAGCAGATTCACGCATGTTGTATTATACACTCTGCATCCAGTGTTTTTTAAATGATTAAATTTACAGTCATGTGCTAACATTAAGGGTTACTTTTTAAGTAGCTATAATAGTTCGTAGATGTATTTTTATGGAAAGATTTGTGGGATTTCTACTTTTGCAAACTGAAAGTCTGTTAGTTGACTAGTGGCATATGAAATGATTTCAAACCAGGTGCCAAAACATAAAGGTAGGAATTTACACCAGCAGAAAGCACTTAAACACACACCCCAATTTCCCAGACATCCAGTTTACTGTGACCTGGCTTTGCCGTCTTAAAGGGAGTTGAAGTGCTGGAACCTAATAATGGTGCTATTCCTGTAATTGGGTTCCTGTTAAAAAGATGGTGATGTAGATATGGAATAATGGTATGGACCGGATAGGCAAGAAGGGAGGTGGTGTTGCAGTATACGTAAAAGAAAACTTGCAGGCAAGGGATCTCACTGATAAAAATAAAAATTCAGAAGCTGTATGGATAAAACTTGATGCTAAAGATTCAAATGGCCTAATTGTCGGGGTTTGTTATAGGGCACCTAATGTAGCTGTAGAGGAAAGCAGAATATTATATGATGATATCAGGATTATGAGTAATAAAAATGATGTGGTGGTTATGGGTGATTTTAATTTACCTGGGATACAGTGGGACACAGTCTCTGGCTCTTCTGTACAGTAAATGAACTTGAGATGGTGGAATTAGTACAGAATTGTTTTTTTACTCAGTTTGTTAATACTCCTACCAGGGGAGAAGCCCTTCTTGATCTAGTTTTCTGTAATAACCAGGATAGGATTGGAAAATTAGAGGTTTTAGACCCATTGTACGGTAGTGATCATAACATGGTTAAATTCGAGGTTAATTTTAGTGTCCGAAGAGCAAAGTCTTAAATTAAAAGTATACAATGTTAGGAAGGCTAACTTT
Source organism: Paramormyrops kingsleyae (assembly GCF_048594095.1). Lineage (NCBI taxonomy): Eukaryota > Metazoa > Chordata > Actinopteri > Osteoglossiformes > Mormyridae > Paramormyrops > Paramormyrops kingsleyae. The sequence goes on from NW_027325982.1 coordinate 21,720, forward strand.
AATGGTATGAGACGGAAATTAGAAACCGTAAACTGGACAGAGTTAAATAGCAAAACAGTTGAAGAGGCATGGGAATTTTTTAAAAGCACATTGTTGCAAGTGCAAGAGGACTTCATACCTGTTTCCAGCAAAACTAAATCTAGGAAACGACAACCAAGGTGGTTTACTAAGGAAATTAAGAATAAAGTCAGGAGGAAAAGGGCTCTGTTCCACAATTGGAAAATAACTAATGATTTCAAAATCAAGCAGGAGTATCTAAGTCTACAGGCAGAGTTAAAAAATGACATTAGGCTATCAAAGAGGGATGTAGAAAGAAAAATTGCATTGGAGGCTAAGCATGACAGTAAAGGTTTCTTCCAATATTTTAACTCCAAGAGAGCACTAAAAGCTGAAATTACTAATTTGCAGGATAGTAAGGGACTTATAATTGATAACGAAATTGATATGGTAAATGAGTTTAATGATTATTTTTCAAGGGTGTTCACAATAGAGAACACAAGTAACTTACCACCAATTAATACGAATACAGCATCGTCTATGACCAATATATGTATAACTGAGGTTTATGTGATACTAAGCCTAGCTAAACTCAAAATAAATAAATCGCAGGGGCCTGATGGCATCTTACCTATAGTCTTAAAAGAGATGAGGGATATTATTAGCCAACCTTTAACTTTAATATTCCAGAAATCGTTATCTGCGGGTGTGGTACCGTCAGATTGGAAGCATGCTAATATAACACCCATATTCAAAAAAGGGGATAGAAGTAATCCAGCAAACTATAGGCCAATCAGTTTAACTAGCATTACTGGAAAAATAATGGAAGCTATAATTCAAGTGAAAATGGTAGATTACCTAGATGCAAATAACATTATAAAGGATAGCCAACATGGATTTAGGAGAGGTAGATCCTGCTTAACGAATCTACTTGAGTTCTTTGAGGAAGCTACAAGTGAAATTGATCACAAAAAGGCCTATGATGTGATTTACTTAGATTTCCAGAAGGCCTTTGATGTTGTCCCCCACAAACGGCTCTTGCTAAAGCTTAAAGCTACAGGGATTTTAGGAACTGTGGCAGCTTGGATCAAAAACTGGCTAACTGATAGGAAGCATCTGTTCAGCCTTGAGCAAAGGAGACTAAGGGGGGATATGATTCAGGTCTATAAGATTCTAACGGGTCTGGATGCTGTTCAGCCAAATGACTATTTCAATATTAGTCTAAATACTAGAACTCGTGGCCATAAGTGGAAATTAATGGGAGAACATTTTAAAACAAATTTGAGGAAGCACTTCTTTACACAGCGTGTAGTTAGAGTATGGAATAGTCTTCCTGCTAGTGTAGTGGAAGCTAAAACCATGGGTTCCTTTAAATCAGAGCTAGATAAGATTTTAACAACTCTGAGCTATTAGCTAAGTTCTCCCCAAACGAGCTTGATGGGCCGAATGGCCTCCTCTCGTTTGTAAATTTCTTATGTTCTTATGTTCTTATAATGAGTCAGCCAGCGTAACCTGTCTGGTGCAGGTCACGTGGTTTCCTGTAAGCAGCCTCTCAAATGTTTATTGGTGCGTGGCAGGAATGCTACTAGGATCCAGGGCCAGATGTTTGTTGTGGCGAAATGACAAGCGTGCCTCTTTCATGTTATTTTGCTCCTTTTGGCTTCTGATGTGAACCTCAGTGTCGCTCCTCAGGTAATGAGGACAGCTCCTGGGGTGGTGCTCCAGGTGGATATGGGGGAAGAGCCAGAGGTCGAGGCAAGTTCTCCAGCCCCAGTTTCACTTTCGTCTTCCTCCTTTCGTAGGCAGTGATGGTTTTTAATGGCATCAATTAAGTCCTAATGCATAGCTTTCAGCTTGTAAAGTGAGCCTGCAGTGTAGTAAATTGATGGAAGCCTTAGTCATCTGTGCGTTTTGTTGTTGTGCTCTGCAGGAGGTGGGGGGTCACGTGGTGGCAGCAGAGGAGGGTTCAGCAGTGCCCCCTCAGGTAATTTTGAGGTTGCACGTGAAGTCCATGTGATATACAGCAGGGCTCTTCAAATCTGGCACTTGGTTCCAAATCCAGGCCTTGTTTTCAGCTCTCCCAGGCAGTTAAATAATTACCGATATCTGACTGGCCAGAGGCTTCCCACCTGAAGCCTCAAATAGGATGTCATGCAATGCAGAAATGGGCACTTAAGCTTACTTGTCTATACGGCTGCATGCCTGACTTTGAGCTGTACGTGCTCAAAACCTTGTCATTTGGTAGAACTGTGAAATGCATTGGTTTGTAATAACGAAATCACACATTTCTCTGTCACTTGTGAAAATATTCCGACTTGCCTACAAATTCAGCTTAAAGATGCATAGAGAACGAATCTCGTTCATAACCAGGGTACTGCTGTGTGTCCTTCAGTTTTAATCAAATTTAGACTATTTTTTAACGTTTGCTGTCATATTATTTGTGATTGTCTAAATATAAAATTGTAAAATTAAACCCTAGGGTTATTGTATAATTTTGTACAGGAAGTACAGTTTCAAAAGCTATGAATATATGCATCAACCATTGACCAGCACTGTTCTTCGTTTCAAATGTTTACGCAGTTTTAAGTCGGGCCCTGTAATTGGAACGTCGCCAGTTTCAGTCACATCTCTGTTTGGCCCTTAACTGCCCGAGAAATGCCCCAGGTACTGGATAAATGGCCAACACTGTGAGGAAAACAGAGAAGCTTGTGATTCAAACAAAGGTGGCAAGATGGGATACGTGAAAATGAAAGCATTGTAATGTACCTATACTTAAGCGAACTGCAAAATTGGTTTCATTTCAAAATTTGCACAATCCAAATTCCTGGGAACTCTGCTCACGGTTGTGAGGGCCGTGCTTCACCATATGTCACGCGCTGAGCTTGTGCAGGCTGCTTTACTTGGAAGGGATGCTGACAGGAAATGTTGCTCATCACAGGGGGCTCCTTTGAGGGTGGAGGAAGAGGCAGTAGAGGGAGATCTGGAGGGGGAGGTCAGTCTCTTTCTCTCTTTCGCACTCACCCTCTGTTCTCTCTCCCCACCTTCCTTTACCACAACTTTTTTTTTTTCCTTCCCAACCAGGATATCGAGGAAGAGATGAGGAAGTGTTTTCTGATGCAAAAGGTTCTGTTTGGTTTGTCATTGGTCTTTTTAAAAAAAATATTTTTAATATTTGCTTTTTTACCTAACATCCCCTCACCCTCCCCATGTAGATTCCTCAGAAAGTGTGTTTTCTGGAAGTGGATTGGGATATAGGCGGTGATAAGGTTACTCAGTGGGTAGCACTGTTTGCTTATCCCTCTGGTGTTAGGAGCCTGCTCCCCCACTGTCTGGGCTGTGAAGCTTTCTCCCCATGTTGGGTGGAGCCATGGTGCAAATATTTGCGTTTAAGCTAACTTTGTTTAAGCTAACTTTGTGTGTGCATGCAAGTGTGTGTGCCAAGGACTGGCATCTGAATGGGCCTGTAAACTCCCTGCCCTCCCTGTGCTGCCTGACATAGGTTCCAGGCCTGCTGCATTCTTCCCATGATCCTGCTGGTCATAAGTGGTTTGGAATTATGGATGGATTTCGTATGCCGGTGTATTTTGGTGATCGGTGGTCACTGTTGACATAGAAGGAGGCAGCTAATTCAGTGCCCGGGGAGCAGTGCTTGGGGGCAGTACCTTGCTCAGGGTACCGCAGTGTTACCTTGCTGGTTCGGGGATTCGAATCGGCAATCTTTCAATTACAAGTGCACTTCCCTAACCATTAGGCCACTAACTGTGGTTTGATTGCTGGAACTCTGTTTCTTGGGATAAATTATATGCTGTTTCTCCTAATCCAGTTTTGTCGACTCACCTTGTCTACCAGGTCCAAAGGTTATTTATGTACCTCCTCTCCCTCCTGAAGAGGAGAGCTCTATTTTTGCCCACTATGAAACGGGTATCAACTTTGACACATATAATGACATGCTGGTGGAGATCAGCGGGCACAACCCACCACCGGCCATTGTGGTAAGTGCTCTTGTGGAGGTTGGGCAGCATTTTAAAATGTTATTACCTTACCTTTAAATGCGGCTTTTTTCCAATAGTATATTGCCATTTGTCTTCCAATTACTCACCCTGGTCCAGACCACAGGCATTTGGCCACTGATATGACTTGAATTGCATAATTTACAGTTTGACCACTGAATTACTTTGGAATGACTTTTTTCTGTTTATTACGTTCATTTCTGTACCAGTAAATTTTGTGGCTTGTTTTGAGTGCAGTTGCTCCGCTTGAAACTTGTGCTTGAATCACTGTGATAGTCATTTGAAGAGGCCGCGCTCTGCGAGTCATCGAGCAGGAACGTCATGAAATCGGGCTACGTGAAGCCCACGCCGGTCCAGAAGTACAGCATCCCTATCGCCAAGGCGGGACGTGACTTAATGGCATGTGCGCAAACCGGTTCTGGGAAGACGGTGAGTTAGAGGAAGTTAGAGGAAGGATTCAGTGTGTCCAGGCTTGGGTTGGTCACTGCCCCCACTTGGGACCATTATGGCTTCCATTGTTCCATTGTTTTCCAGTGACTTGGCGTTCTGGATGAACATTGACGGGCTGCCTCCCTAAAGTGGGAGGGAATGCTCCCTACCCTGATGATGATAAATATATATTCAGAAATGTTTCAGATGCTCTTAATCATTGGTTGTGAAAGTGATATACAGTAACTTGGGAAGTGCAAGCTTAAGGTATCTTGCTCACACCCAGCCCACATGAGAGCTGTTTTTGACAGAAGCTTAAAGAGCTTTGCTTGGGTGCATAGATCCTTTATTAATCCTGAAAGGAGATTGCAGGTTTGCAGTCGTTGAACAGTCATTTAGATTAGATATATATACACACTTAAATTGTAACAAATAATGAGCAACATTAAATGGTAACATTGTAAGGAATATCAAGCGGAGTATTGCATGGATTTCTGTCGTAACGGCTTGGACAGGGAAGAGTGGACCCCCAGGTCCCGATCTGGTCCCGATGCATCTGGAACCTTCTAAACGCCTTCTCCACACTAGGCTGCCTTCCTGCTGCCCATACTCCAGCAGCTGATGACAGACGGGGTGGCAGCCAACCGCTTCAGCAAGATCCAGGAGCCTGAGGTCATCATCGGGGCCCCAACCAGCGAGCTCATCAACCAAATCAATTTGGAGGCTAGAAAGTTTGCCTATGGGTATTTCTTCAACTGCCCCCTCCACAGCTACATGTATCATCTTTTCATTTTAAAGTCCTAGATATAGTTGAGCCTGATTTCAGTCTGTTAAGCATTTTTTTGGTGCCGACTGTCCTGAGAGGACGTCTGAAGCAAGCCTGTTTCTTAAGCAGAAGTTGCTGTGTTTTGCGCTGATTTCATCACAGGACATACGTGTGGCCTGTCGTCTATGGGGGCATCAGCACAGGCTACACCATATGCAAGGTGTTCCGTGGCTGCAATGTGCTGTGTGGCACTCCTGGCTGCTTGCTGGACATTATTGGCAAAGGAAAGGTACTAAACTGATAGATGAACCAAATAATTGGATAGCAGCTTGGTAGATCCAATCCCTCTTTTTGTTCCTGAATAATACAGCATAGGTTTTTGATGCAGTTTTATGCAGTTGTCAGCTCCGGAAGGATCCATATAAACAGAGATCCAATTTTAAAGACAAGCTTGTTGGAAATATGATCGGCTTTATGCATTTTGCCTTTGTGAGTAATAGTGATTTGAGCTTCTGGGGATGTGACCTTCTCAGGTGGGACTGAGCAAGATTCGCTACTTGGTGCTGGATGAGGCCGATCGCATGCTGGACATGGGATTCGAGCCAGACATGCGCCGGCTGGTGTCCTCCCCTGGCATGCCCCCCAAAGAGCAGTGGCAGACCCTCATGTTCAGCGCCACCTTTCCTGATGACATCCAGAAGTACAATTGTGGCCGTTGGGGGGGAGGGGGAAGGGAATTAACATACAACTTAACATGATATCCCAGACTTGCGTGTACAATATCGTGTTCAGCAGTGCTTGAGTTCCTGCATCGGGGGTGGGGGGGGGTTACTCCTGGCAGGGGAAGGGAATGCCCTCGAGACTGTTTCTTCTCCTGTAGGCTTGCTGCCGACTTCTTTAAGGTTGACTACCTCTTCCTGGCTGTTGGGCAAGTCGGTGGTGCCTGCAGTGATGTGGAGCAGAACCTAATTCAGGTCTCCCAATTCTCAAAGAGGGGTCAGCTTCTGGAGCTGCTGAACACAACCGGTACTCATTCCTCTCCATAGGCTTCTGTCCTTACGTGTGTCTGAAAAATAACGCCCCGCGGATTAAAAAGACCAAGCTCTCAGAAATTCTTTTGCTCCTCTGATAAAACAGCAGCTGGTAGTGTTGGGCAGTAGTGAGTGAAATGTTCAGTTCGAAGTTGGAAGCATTTCAGGTTTCGCAAACACTTCTATTGAAACATTATGGTCAAAGTGAAGTGCAAGTATTATGTTTCCTTCCCTGTTGGCAAATGTACTACTATTCAGTATAGAAATGTATTTTTTCCATACATCAGTCTAAAAATGAAAAGAAAATTACACCTATATCAGTGTTCCATGGATCAGATAAAGCAGCCATGACAAGCTTTTCACTCCACTGTGTTCATTAGAAGACTTTGGCAGTCCTAATTTTAACACCCAAAATAAGGATATAAGATGAAAATTCTGTCAGTACTTTGAAAATGTCTCGCAGCCGTGGACTGAAGTCATAACTTCAAGCAGCCATATCTCTGGTGCTAAAATGGTAAAATCCATTATTTGCTTTGTTAGGTCTAGTTGTGAAGAGAGAGGGTGTATTCCTTACTGCTGTGGGGTTGCCTTGGGTTTCTGTTGTGGCAGAAATGTGTTTTTTTTTTTTAAATTAGGCACAGAGCGCACAATGGTGTTTGTAGAGACGAAGAGAAAAGCGGATTTTATCGCAGTATTTCTGTGTCAGGAGAACATATCAACTACAAGCATTCATGGGTAAGTGTATCGTGCCAGGCTTCTGGCTGGCACTGGCATGGTCCCCTGTCCTACGGGCATTAACACAGCGCCCCACACGAAAGTTTTATGAGCACCGTGCTGTACAGGACTCCTCTAGATGTATCAGACAGTGAATGTTTAAAATTGGCGTTTTAAATCCAGTAGAAACTGCAGAAAGATCTGTGAGCAGTGGGCTCTCCCCTGGGAAATCATGGGGAGGGTGTCAGGGGGGGTTCTGAGAACAAAACTGGATGCCTGCCATTAGGGCTGGGCAGTTTAACCTAAAATTTATATCACTTTATAATTTGCAGCACTGTTGGTAACGGTGTATATATTGCTGTATATTTGTTTTTCTTAATTTGAACAATGTGCTTCTGAAGGGGCAATGCACTGGTGTGTGAACTGCATAGCAGTTACTGTACTCTTAACTGTATTACCCGGACATATTTCATAGTACACTGGTATTTTAAGAACATTTATTGTGCAAACGCAAACTGCAATAATAGAAATGATACAAAACCTGTTCTCAAGTAAGTTCCATCTCTGAAAAACGATGAAATCGATAAATTCAAGCTGCAAACTGCAAATAATTGACCAAGTACAGCAGGATGTTTTGTTCTGAGGTTATAGAACAAGTGGCAACCACTGTTGCCCGACATAATTTGCAGATTATCTTTTTCTGCTTGTCTGTTTTTAAATCACAAATTCCATATGATGGAAGTTCCATTTTTTGTAAATTTATTTTAAACCAAGTCCTCTTAAATGTGCCCAGCACTGTCAGCCAATACTTCATTTAAGCAGCATGGACTCTGACATTTTCTGGATTATGCTGGTGCAGGCTGGTGGTGACAAAGCCTGAGCCTGCATGACTGTTCAGCATGGTGTGTGTGTGTGTGTGTGTGTGTGTGTGTGTGTGAGAGAGAGAGATACTGTATGTATAGAAATAGTTTATACCATCCACCTCTACCTGCCACGAATAAAGGTGAATGAGCTACAGAATTCAGCTGCAGACTCTCAGTTTAAACTGACAACTCTGGAACGCCCTTGCTACTGTATGCAAGCAAGGTTGACAGGTTTTAACATGTCCCTGACATTAGTAACGCTTCATTGGAGAAAGTGATCTGATATGGTCCGAGTCATTCTGCTGTCATCCGTCAGACTGGCATGTGTGCGGTTCTGGCAGTAGGCAGATTTGTCAAACACCAGGGTTTTCTCATGGTTCCAACTGGGCGTATTTCTTGAATTTTGCTTCCCAATCGACTAGTCAACTAATAACTTTACCAGTTGAAGCTTTTGGTCATACTGGACTAGTCGCTGGCAATTTGGTTTCAGAATGTGTACCAGATTTTCAATAGTAAGTCTGTAAGCCATCTTTGACTATTAGATTTCTTTGCCTATCTTTTGTTTGGCTTTGAAGAATTTATATTTTAAATTAGTGGCATTTTTAAAAACGTATCTGATGCCTGGGTGTGTCTGTGTGCCATTTACAATGCAACAGGGCATCCAGAGGAAGCAGCCGTGTTTGAAGATGATAAACAGACTAAGCAGTACGGAAATACTTTTACAAAAGATATCCGTTTTAGTGTTACCTGCAAATTATGCTGCCCTGAAGTACCACAAAAGCAGGGCTCAAATATAGACGAACCCGGCTCCGGTTCCTTTCATCATGTCCCAAAATTTTATTGAAAGATTCAAAGTATTAGTCTAAAACCAAAAAGTTAAATCCTCAGCTTTGAATTGAATTTTCATTAGTAGCTCTGACCAGACATTTTAGTGGATGAGATATTCCTACATGACACATTTTCTGTCTTGTGTTTTTGTGTGTTGACTTATTTTGCTGATCTTTCTTCTGCCAAAACATCACTTCCTGACTAGACTGGTGGAGGTCAGTCGTGTGTAAGAAGCAAGTGGTGAATATATTTTTATGCATTTTCACAGGGATATTACTAATGAAAAAGCAAGAATATTACTTGTAGTGATGTCATTGATGCATTTTATTACTGAAGTACTTCTTCACCATGAGATGGGCAATACCCATAATTTTTTCGTATTGTTTTAAAGTGGTAACGCATCCCAACAAATTAACATACTGCATCATAAATGCATATAACGAATGTACAGGACCCCTTCTCTGAAGCTGACAGGGCTCCCTCCCAGATTCTGCTTTGACCATGCATGCTTACTACCATGCTTACTACCTAAAAATGAAACACCTGCTGCCAAGTACTCAGCCTCAGTAGCACTAACCAGACAGAGCAGAGGCAGAAAACTTTTTGTGTCGTGTCATAATTACGCAATCAGCAGTTTACTAAATTGCCAGAGTTGGTGACTGATTAAAAAATCAGCAGGTCACAAAACCCCCTAATGTGACGGCGGCCAAAGAGCTTAGTATGTGCTTACTCTGCTGGTCATGTCTTTGTCGCAGTGACCGGGAGCGGAGAGAGCGGGAACAAGCCCTGGGTGACTTCCGCTCCGGGAAATGTCCTGTCCTGGTGGCCACTTCCGTCGCCACACGGGGTCTGGACATTGAGCACGTCCAGCACGTGGTCAACTTTGACCTCCCGACTAACATCGACGAGTACGTGCACCGCATTGGCCGGACGGGCCGCTGTGGGAACACGGGCAGAGCGGTGTCATTCTTCGACCCCGAGTGCGACACCCCACTGGCTCGCTCCCTGGTGAAGGTCCTCTCCAGGGTAAGTGGGACCTTGTCCTATCCAGAGATGCATTCTAAATTTTGGGCCCAGGCAGTTTTACGTTCCGCTGCAACACGATTGGATGGAGCATGTTTCTGTTTAAGGCCCAGCAGGAAGTACCGTCTTGGCTGGAAGACATAGCATTCAGCGCACATGGGACAACTGGCTTTAATCCACGTGGGAAGGCCTTCGCTTCTGTCGATACACGCAAAGTATGTTACCTTTTTCTCTTTGTACTTGAATGGTGGCAGCTGATCCCTCACAGACACTTTTCTGAACATTAGACTTCAGTTTGGGAGTCATTGTAATTTGTGGGGGGAGTGTTTATGCTGGAGTTTATTTTTGGAATCGTACACTGGTTTGTTTGCTGTAAAAACAATTGTCTTTTTGGAAACATTTTTTTATTTACATCTGTTGTTTTTGGCTACCCTGTCGTTTCTGGGGTCCCTTTTTCAGAAAAGGTCCTCGCTGCCAAATAAAAATCCTTAACTATGCACACTACGTGCAAGTGTCATAATGTTACTGTATAAGAACTGGAAAAGTATGCTAAGCACTTTCCATGCTTGTTCAGATTCCGGTAAATGTTGTGAGTTTGAGACACAAGTGGGGAAGAGGCTATAATGGTCTGCTGGTGAAGTATTTTCTGCTTAATCCTACTGTAGTCCCTGCCCTGACTGGCTGTTGTCTTTTAGGGAGGTTCGTTTCAGAAGGAGGAGAAGCTGCAGCCCATCACCCAGAGCCCAGCAGCCACTGCCAATGACGACGACGAAGTATGGGATTGAGTCCCCTTCGCTTTGTGGGACTGAGCTTTTGCAGTTGTGCCCTTATTTTCATTCCTGTCTTTAAAATATGCAGGACAGCATATTTTTCAGAAATGTAACTTATGTGCACAGTTGCTGGACAATATTGACCTTGACTCAGTGCACTTGGGTATCTCTGGCCATTTGCCAAAGTTTGGTTTCAAACTGACGTTACAAGTGTTGATCAAGTAGATGTGCTTTTGTTCAAGACCCTACTACCAGCACAGTTTATTAGTAATGTTTATCATTGCTGTGATTTCAAGATATCCTAAAGTCTGCATGCTGTTTAAATTACTGCATAGACTTGAGATCATAGCTGCCTTTATATTACCTAGATTTTTTTTTTTCTTTTGTAGTTTTGGCAGAATGTTTACTTTGCTGTGGCAATTTCATGCATGTGCCTCATTTCCTAGGGTAAGAGTGTCCTGACAGCAATAAAATTAAGTTTTTGAATTTTCTTGTATTGCAGCTTGTGATTTTTCTTGTACGGTTTGCTTTAGGATTGCTTAGGGCCATGGAGAATGGGGGTAGCCGGATACTGTGCGAGTCAGTTTAAGGTGATGGTATCGTACTTATTTCTGGAAGGAGTCCACCCTTTTTATATGTCTGAGATTGTTTAAGGTTCAGTGACAGACTCATATTTGTCTTAAGTTGCTTATTCTATAGCGCAGATAGTATAGGGCAGAGGTCTCCAACTCCGGTCCTGGAGGGCTACTATCCAGTAGGTTTTCTATCCAACCTGACTTCTGATGAGCCACACCTGTTTTTGGATAAATACCAGGAACAGGTGTCAACTCATCAGAAGCAAGTAGGATAGAAAACTTCTGGATAGTAGCTCTCCAGGACTGGAGATGGAGACCCCTGCTATAGGGAATGAGGCAGCGTTGTATCCTGGATGATTATCAGTCACCCACAGGGTGCACCATGTGCAAGTGCCCAATCCTACACAAGGCAATTGAAAGATACCAATTACCCACGTCTTTGGAATGTGACAGGACACACCCAGTGGAGACCTGAGCTACAAGAAGATATCACCTCTGTTCTGTGCGGAGTTGCAAAGCCCTCACTAGTTTTATTAAACATTTTAAAATAATGAGTTTGCTTAGAATAAATAGAGGTTAGATTTAAATGTTTGTCTACCGCATGTTAAACTTACTGTGGCAGCATGGTTGTCCCCCGGTGCTACAGGGCCAACCCATTCATTGTTCACAGCAAGCGATACAGTACGATAAATAATTGTCTGCTACTGTAGGTGTGTTTGTGTGTGCGCGTGCGTGTCTGGTTCAGAATCAGTTTATTTGCCAAATGTACAAGCACACAAGAATTTCACCTGGTGATGCAACACAATAAAATTTGGTACAACTGGACAGCAGCAGCAATAAAATGAAAAACGGAAAATTGAGTTAACGGTATAAGTATAACACTGACTTGTGTATAAGATTATTAAGGATGTTTACGGCTTTCAGAAAATAGTTAAGGTGTCTGGTGGTCCTGGAGCTGAATGAGCGGAACCTGTGAACAGTGTGGTGCCGACTGAAGAGGAAGTGGGCGAGATGGTGTGAGTCCGACTCAACGTTTTTGGCTGGCTTCCCGGCTCTCGCGTCGTGCTGGACCCCCGCAGGCACATGCTCCTAGCCTGCCAGCCTCCTAGCTGATCACACGGTACGTTTCAGCCTGTGTTTTATTGCAGCATCGGGTGATGGTACCATACAGTGATAAATGAGATGAGGACGCTTATAATAGTGGCTCTGTAGGTAGCGCATCTGGCGCTATTCTCACGCTCACGCAAAAAAAAAATAATTAAAAATCGTACGGCAAATCTGTTTTCTATTATAAAACCTAAAATTGGATAACAAATATGGATCAAAAGCGTTGGGGTAGTATGAAAACCCTACAGATTATGTACAAAGTAATAAAACTGTTACACGTACGTAAAGGCCTATGTATGCGCGGATTTGTCTCGAATGGAAAATCTCACGCCAGCCGTTTTTCGCGGCAGCCCGAGGAAAAATATTCTCTGATGAGTTACTTTGATGGTGGCGGTGTTGTGAGTCTCCCATCCCAAGTCTCAGCTGATTGTTTTCCCCAAGAGCTTGACAGACTTTACAACTTATAACCTGGGGCTGATAAGTCGTGGAGGATGTGGATGCTTCCTCACTAAAATAGGAGGAAACGTGCTGCTGAGAGTTTTGTTAATTTGGTCTTAGTAGTGTTACTGGTTATTTAAAAATTAGCAAAATATGTAGTTTAGTTCTGTCTCTTCTAGTTTCGTGTCTGGCACTGTTTACACATTTATGCCTGAAGGCTTTTTATTTAATGAATGCCTTCAACGGCAACATAACATGCCCTCACAGGTATAAAATCTGTTTGCACGTATTTCGCTGGTAACTCTCCGGCGGGTATTCCTAAGGGCACACGCGTCATTCTCCGAAATCTCCAGCTGGCAGAAAGTGCTTATTGCTGTGCACTATCGTTTTTAAGCTAAACTGACGCTCTATGCATGGAATGCTTTTTTCAAAAGGGAGTTGCCGAAACAACTAAACAACAATGCACTAAACAAAGATGAATCAAATTACATTCCCCCCAGCTATAACGTCCTATCTTCTCTATATAATATACCAAAGTAGGCGATAACATCGCGGGATGTTTATATGACTTTCAGTTGAATGTCATATATATGCAAGTTAGCATCCTGTAAATTGTTTCATTGTAAATATTGAAAAGCCTGGCATTTATATTTTTAATGGCATTTGCTCCGCCACTTTCCAATGAATTAAAAACGAGGTTTATATATGATGAACGCAAATACTAAAAGGGTCATGCAAAGGCGCGGCTTCTCAGAAGGAGGATTGTTCCAGTGGTGTTGATGGTGAGCTGAGTAACTTCCTCGAATATATCTTGAAGAAAAAAAAACACTGGCTTTCGAAACTTCCTTAAATGCTCAATTCAGTTTCCCTATGTTTCCCCTTGAAATGCGCGTTCACGATCAAATTTGAAATCAATACGCTAGATGGCAGACTTCCGAGAATTTCAATCCGGGTTTTGAAGCCTTTCTATATACATAAATATTCCGTTCACCATGCACGTTTTAAACGTCAAGTAACCACGATTGTATTTCTTTCCTGTTTATATGGCATTGTGTATTATACCAGATTTACAATAAATTAAAAAAGACATACGTTAATAAACAGCTGTCATGAAATGCTCGTATCGTCTTGGTCTCGCCAGCACATGAAATGTCTAAAGAATTTGCTTCTATAACACGATTGCTATGAATCAACACATAAATAATGACTCGTATAAATAGATTTACACTGCTCATAATCCAAACTATCATATTGATCTACATACAGAAGTTCGTGATACTGGATTAAAAATTTTTTTTTCTATTATTATTGATTATTATTAAGTATTGATTGGTTACACTTAGCTGTCTATGCATCTATGTTATACTGACAGTGAAATACTCTCCAATGTACCACTCTCACTGCTAATATACAGGGGAAACCAATCTGCCCAGTGGCCAGGCAAAATGGTTCCCCCTGCTATAAGGAATAAGCAGTAATTCCCAGGCACTATATTGAGCACACTGATCTGTCTATAGGTCCATGTGATACTAACAGTTATATCGGCACTAATTTATATACAACTGTAACACATAAACATTGATCCTAATGCGCCAGTTACAGTGTACTATTTACATATATATTTTACATTATTCTAAAATCAGGAACCCTGCATACACCATTGCCAGATATGTGCAATTTAATTTTGATAATGTATTTAACCAAGTGACATAAATGTTTATTTACATTTTTGATAGAATGGTAACATTGTAATGCACGTTTTTTTCACTGCGCTTTAACTGCGCTTCTTAGAACGTGATTCACCGACGCACTAATACATGCTGCAAATAGGCCCAAGATATCGAAAAGGTGCACAGCATTAGGCTTGTGTTTTTGTGTTTTATCTTGTCCCACTGACAAAAATTAACTGCACAGTTTTTAATCATCACAGACAAGTGTAAAAGTTGGACTAAATATTGTTCATTACCACCCACCAATAAAAAGCAATTACTAAGTACTACACACAGGCTAAAATGAATCAATAATAGCATTTATGAATCATGTACAGTAATGCTACAGCTTACAAAACCATAGTTTAAACACTTCATCGTGACCTTCTGACATAAGGAAAAATGTCTTGCAAGGTGCTTAAATTAATCTGTGTTTTGATGTTATTAATAATATCAGTTTGGGTTATTCATTGTATTACTGTTAATATTATTTTTAGTCTTTTACATAGAGTAGCAACAAAAGTATGTTATTAATCCTGAACTTAGAGCTTCATTCAATACTTTGCGTGCAATGTATAACAACCTATGGCACTTTACTGAATTAATTCAGGAATAATTCACTATTTTTATTTCTAATATGTTTTCTCTTAATAACATAATAGATGTTCTTTTTCTAACTACAGATTAAACAATGCTCAGAATGTCAATCAAAGAAGACTGTCAAATCCATAGAAGAGCACCCACCCATCATTGTAAGTCTTCATTATTTGATATTTGATTAGTATGTTGTATGACTTTTAAATTGAACAACTGATATATTTTTTGATATATGACATTTTGTCTGACAGGTAACTGAACCATGGGAGTTAATTGGCATGGATCTTGTGGGCAAATTGGCCATGACGGACAGGGGAAACCAGTACATATGTGTGCTGATAGATTATTTCACGAAGTGGGTGGAAACATTTCCACTGCCATCGAAAAATGCTGAAGATGTCACTATGTGCATAGTGAACTTTTGCTACAGATTTGGTGCACCGAAAAGGATTCTGACAGATCAGGGAAGGGAATTTGTACACAAGGTTAGATATATATATATATATATTAGTGCTGTCAAACGATTAAAATTTTTAATCAGATTAATCACAGGGTTGCTGTGGATTAATTTAGATTAATCACGATTAAATATCATTCATTTTTAATCTATATTAATCACAATTCATTTTACATGAGCAAACGGACTCAAGAAAAAAGGGAATATATATGCACTTAACATGTTTATTGAACATCTTGAACACGAGTCGGATGCATTCCATCTGCCACAGAAGTGCAATACCATGAACCCATATCAAAAAGCAAGATTTTTTCTGAGCCGGACAACTTGTCATATTTAAGGTACCTCAGTTTATCTTCGTTCACTTACAATTAGCCCGAACTACCGTAAATCCGACAAATAATCCGACTAATCATGAAATCCAATTCTAGCCCAGTTAATTGCCATTATTAGCAATATCAGTTAACACATTACGCGCGGTGCTTTACGTATAAAACTCCGTAGCAACACGTCCACAGATAAGTTGGACGGTATAATTTGTGCGACTGATTTAATGAGCCATAAATGAGAAGTAGTGCTTAAACAGTATAAAACTACAACTTTCCCTTCTGTTGATAAAAGGCGCAGCCATCTTGGATTCTGAACTCGGGATCCTCTGTGCTGCTCCGAGATATTTCTCGGATCTCCGAGAAACGGGAGCGCATATGTTGTCACTTCCGGCTTCAAAACTCCAGAATACAACTCGGAATACGAGTTCCCAGGGCAAATGGAATGCACTAAAACTGGCCGAAATGGGTTGACAGAGACATTTCAGGGATTTAGAGTCATTCTGCACTGCAGATGGGTTAATTGCGTAAAAAATTTTAATCAGATTAATCATGATGATGGATTAATCCGCGTTAACCCGTTAATTTCGACAGCCCTAATATATATATATATGTGTTGTTTAGTTTGTCATTTCCTAAGTATAATACATTATATACATTTGCTATTTATTATTTTTTCCAAACCTTTTTTTAAATTTGCAATTTTGAACTGGGTGTGGTCAATAGTGTATAGAACAATAGTAACATTTACATTTTATACAGACACACTCCAACAAATTGTAAAAGCAATGAACACGAAGAAAAGTGAAGTGATCTCTAAATTTTTTCCATGGCTATATATACTTGTTCTTAACAAGTTATTTAAGATTATACTTTTTGCCTGGCCACTGGGCAGATTGGTTTCCCCTGTATATTAGCAGTGACAGTGGTATATTGGAGAGTATTTCACTGCCAGTATCACATGGACCTATAGACAGATCAGTCTGCTCAATATAGTGCCTGGGAATTACTGCTTATTCCTTATAGCAGGGGGAACCATTTTGCCTGGCCACTGGGCAGATTGGTTTCCCCTGTATATTAGCAGTGACAGTGGTACATTGGAGAGTATTTCACTGCCAGTATCACATTGACCTATAGACAGATCAGTGTGCTCAATATAGTGCCTGGGAATTACTGCTTATTCCTTATAGCAGGGGGAACCATTTTGCCTGGCCACTGGGCAGATTGGTTTCCCCTGTATATTAGCAGTGACAGTGGTATATTGGAGAGTATTTCACTGCCAGTATCACATGGACCTATAGACAGATCAGTGTGCTCAATATAGTGCCTGGGAATTACTGCTTATTCCTTATAGCAGGGGGAACCATTTTGCCTGGCCACTGGGCAGATTGGTTTCCCCTGTATATTAGCAGTGACAGTGGTACATTGGAGAGTATTTCACTGCCAGTATCACATTGACCTATAGACAGATCAGTGTGCTCAATATAGTGCCTGGGAATTACTGCTTATTCCTTATAGCAGGGGGAACCATTTTGCCTGGCCACTGGGCAGATTGGTTTCCCCTGTATATTAGCAGTGAGAGTGGTACATTGGAGAGTATTTCACTGCCAGTATCACATGGACCTATAGACAGATCAGTGTGCTCAATACAGTGCCTGGGAATTACTGCTTATTCCTTATAGCAGGGGGAACCATTTTGCCTGGCCACTGGGCAGATTGGTTTCCCCTGTATATTAGCAGTGAGAGTGGTACATTGGAGAGTATTTCACTGTCAGTATAACATAGATGCATAGACAGCTAAGTGTAACCAATCAATACTTAATAATAATCAATAATAATAGAAAATTTTTTTTTTAATCCAGTATCACGAACTTCTGTATGTAGATCAATATGATAGTTTGGATTATGAGCAGTGTAAATCTATTTATACGAGTCATTATTTATGTGTTGATTCATAGCAATCGTGTTATAGAAGCAAATTCTTTAGACATTTCATGTGCTGGCGAGACCAAGACGATACGAGCATTTCATGACAGCTGTTTATTAACGTATGTCTTTTTTAATTTATTGTAAATCTGGTATAATACACAATGCCATATAAACAGGAAAGAAATACAATCGTGGTTACTTGACGTTTAAAACGTGCATGGTGAACGGAATATTTATGTATATAGAAAGGCTTCAAAACCCGGATTGAAATTCTCGGAAGTCTGCCATCTAGCGTATTGATTTCAAATTACTGCTCTAAAAATCCCAATCACCAGCAAACACAATTTAAGTTTCTTCACAGGTTGTACCCCACTCCCCGGAAATGCCATCTCATGGGCTTAGAGCCTGACCCCATATGTCATTTTTGTCCCCTTCAGGTCCCTAAATGTCTTCGATGTCCTCCACGGAAAGAGCTGCCAGACACACGACCCTCCACTTCTCCCATCCGTCCATCGTGTAGCCAGCTGCGCATGTTCCTGCAGAACAGTCAGGTTCCCCTGAACCTGGGCTTCTCGTCGAGAAGATGGTGTCAATTGCGTTGAGAGACCAGTTGATCAAATCCATAACTTCCTTAGTTTTGAAGAGCAGGGCTGAGAGAGTCTCTCAAGTATAGACAGTAAGACAGTAGACTAGACGAGACGAGAGAAGCAAAGCAGGGAAGATAAGGGGAGGGAGAGGGAGAGAAGTGCGTCCGCCTCCGATGAGAGCTCAGTGAAGGATGGTTGCAACCTCGTTGTCACTCTGGGTGAGATCCTCACACGGGATCTTCTCACCCACCTAGGTTGAGTTGAAGGGGTTTACCAATTTGCTGTTATGGAAGCGTAGTAGACTCTGTAAATTTTTTGTAAATGGTCCCTTTTGTTTTTTACACCTCTTTCCACGTCCTGACCGGCCTCCCGCTGTATTTCTACGGCGTCCTGAGCCTTGCTGACCCCTGCTGGTTGCCACCGGGGTGGGAGTAGACGCAGTGGCGGCAGACATGGTCATGGAGCTGGCTGCCGGCGGCCCAGTGCGGCATTTCCTCTGACGGCCTCCACTACTGGTACTGGTTCGTCCTTTGGGATTAAAAAGACAGGGGACAGCACATTTAATTAAACTGAATCCTTATGTCACTCTACAACAAAACTACATCACAGATATCACACTTGGCAGTCAGTATTGCACATTGAGAAAAATTCTGCCATCTTATTGGATACAGGAAATATAGGCTTGGGAGACTTATGCGCTGGTCTTGAATTGGGCCGCCTGCGTTTCAACAGGGGAACTTGACCTATAAAAACATGACAGTTGGTGCACAGATTCCCTGATATGCAGAACAACAGCGAAAAACAACGCTGGAAAGGTTCATGTGCACCAAATATAGCAGCTTGCTCAATCCAAATGCTGACATCAGGAACTGACTATTAAGTAAAATCATTTATATATCTTTCAATTTCCATAAATTGCATTATTAGTATTAGGGATTGCATCTTCACTCTCAAGTTATCGAAACTAGGATTTCTGCTTTTTCTTTTTTTTTTTTTGTGATCAAATTTTAATTGGAGATTTTATAACAAAGAACACGACGGAACAGAACAAAACACACTCGACCCCCCCCCCCCCCCCCAATACACTCTGAGACAGCACCTCAAAGGAAAAGAGACAAAGGACCAACAGTGGTCACCGGCAGCACCCAGCCCCAAAGAGTGCAGCTAAAAACTGAGGAGAAAAGAAATAACATACTTAAATCAGTAAGAAATGTCAAAATTAGGAAAGTAAAAATCAAAACAAAAAACAAGGAATACGGCCTCAGGACGTGACCCACAGCCAGTCCTTTACCAGCTGCACGTCATGGAGCCAGCTCTGGATCGTAGAACCAGACGAGTTGTTAATCCAGGCTGCAGAGAGTTCCAGCAGAAGCAGATCAAGGAAGGTGGACTTCCAAACAGTGGGAATGGCACGATCAGGAGACTTCCAGACAGTGGGAATGGCACGATCAGGAGACTTCCAGACAGTGGGAATGGCACGATCAGGAGACTTCCAGACAGTGGGAATGGCACGATCAGGAGACTTCCAGACAGTGGGAATGGCACGATCAGGAGACTTCCAGACAGTGGGAATGGCACGATCAGGAGACTTCCAACGAGAGGCTAATAACAACTTAGCCGCTAAGGAGGCGGATATCAGGAGCCTCCGCTGGAAGCGAGAGAGAGAAGAGAAGAGAAGTCCAGGAGAAGAAGGACCACGGGAGACAGAGGGATGGGAGAGGAAAGAACTGATGAGAGAGATCTGGCCATATAATCCCAAAGAGCAGGCGCTGGAGGACAGTCCCAGAACATATGGAGAAAGGTACCAGGGACCTGAAGGGGACAAAAATGACATATGGGGTCAGGCTCTAAGCCCATGAGATGGCATTTCCGGGGAGTGGGGTACAACCTGTGAAGAAACTTAAATTGTGTTTGCTGGTGATTGGGATTTTTAGAGCAGTTTTTAATATTATGAAAAATAACACTCCAAGATAGGACAGGGTTTGGAGAGAGCTCCCCCTGCCAGACAGAAATCATGGGGAGAGGTTTATGAGAGGATCTGCAGAGGAGAGAATAGAGACAGGACACGGGCTTAGAAACAGGTGAAAGGACAGAGCAAATCTGCACAGCGGGTGAAGAGGAAGAAGCAAGGAAAAAGAGATATTACAGGCCCTAAGCATGGACCTCAGCTGGAGGTAGAAAAAGTATGAGGAAGAAGGAAGATCGAATGTGACCTTAACCCCAAAGGACGAACCAGCACCAGTAGTGGAGGCCGTCGGAGGAAATGCCGCACTGGGCCGCCGGCACCCAGCTCCATGACCATGTCTGCCGCCACTGCGTCTACTCCCACCCCGGTGGCAACCAGCAGGGGTCAGCAGGGCTCAGGACGCCGTAGAAATACAATTCAATTCAATTCAATTCAAAAGACTTTATTTGTCCCCGAGGGGCAATTTAAAAGGCACAGAGGAGCAACGCACACAAATAACAGTAGTAACACAACAGATGACACACACACATAATGAACTATGAACAAAATAAATAAAGCTTAAAGTACAGAGGCAATAAGATGCATGATGATGAAAGTGGGAAAAAAAAAAGAGAGAGATGAGAGACTCAGATCAGAGGAGGTCTGGATTGTAGGGGGAGGGGAGGTGGGAGTGTGAGGTGATAATGGTGGGTTTGGGGGGGTGTCAGGAATTCAAAAGAAGGACAGCTTTAGGAACAAAGGTGGCCCTCCTCCTCTGTGTCCTGCAACCGGGACATCGGAGCCGACGTTTGGAGGGGAGCCACTCAAAGGCAGAGTTCAGCGGGTGTGATGGGTCTTTAATGATTTTGAGTGCTAGCCTGTGTGTCTGCTGGTCGCAGATGTGTGATATGGATCTCAAGGGCAGACCAATAATCTTAGAGCACATGCTGACAGTGCTCTGTAGCTGATTTCTGTGCTGCATGCTGGTGGAATGGAACCAGCAGATGATGGAGAATGAGATGACATTCTCTATGAAGGAGTAGTAAAAGGACCGTAAAATGTCTTTCCTGACTCCAAAGGAATTGAGCTTCCTAAGGAGGTATTGCCGCTGATGACACTTCCTAAGAATCTCCTCTGTGTTGGAGGAGAATTTCAGCAGATGGTCAAAGATGGTGGCCAGATATTTATACTCCTGGACTAGCTCTACTGGTTTACCATGGATGAAGGTGGTAACTGCTGCAGCCAGGTCTCTCTGCTTGTTGGAGTAAGTCACGTTTAGTTCCAGACATGAGGTGTCACACCAGCCCACAAACTTCTGCAGAGCGTGACCATGGTTGTGTGAGGGGCCTGACAGCAGAGTCAGGAGGATGGAGTCATCAGCGTACTTCACCAGATGGCAGTTGGGCTGTGTGTTTCTGCAGTCATCCGTGTATAAGATGAAGAGCAGAGGAGACAGCACGCATCCTTGTGGTGACCCGGTAGAGGTATAACGGAGGTCAGAGAGAGTATTGTTTACCTCTGTGATCTGTTGGTCAGAAAGTCCAATATCCACAGGATTAACTGGTTGTCCAGATGAAAGTTGAGGGAGAGTTTAGTAGCCAGGATGTGGGGTTGCAGAGTGTTGAATGCTGAGGAAAAGTCGGCAAACAAGAGTCTAACTGATGAGTTAGGCTGCTCCAGATGTTTATGCATGGTGTCTATAATGAATGATTTTGCGTCGTCAACACCTCTGTCTGTGCGATATGCAAACTGAAGCGGGTCCATATAGGGGTTAGTTGTTCTGATGATGTGGTGTTTTACGACCCTTTCCATGGCTTTCATCACTAGAGAGGTGAGAGCCACGGGCCGAAGATCATTCAGAACTTTGGTTATACTTTTTTTTTTTTTTATAATTCAAGTTTTTATTGTTTTCATTCGGTACATGACAGTGTCATCCAAAACAGGTTACAAATTTTACAGGTACTACACATCAGGGCAGAAAGTGCACAGTGGCTATAACCAACAGGTTCAAACGGGACAGTAATTAATTAATTAATTAATTAATTAAGGAGGGAGAAGTAAATAATCTCACCAAAAAAAAAAATAAATAAAAAATAAAAATAATAACAATATGAGAAGTTACTGTGTCACTTGTGAAGACAGAGATATAAAAGACCAAAAGTCTTCCCAAACCGGAGTACCCTCCCGAACCCCTGCTGTATTCTTAGAATGCAGTTTGTAGAGCAAACGTTCGTACGCAGCTGTCTTAGTCATCATAATGACCCATTCTTTTAAGTCTGGGGTGTCGGGAGTCTTCCAACGTCTCAAAATAACTCTAGCCGCCACAGAGACCCCCACCATAATCACAGAGAACCCTCCCTTTGTAAGATTTGGCATCTGCTCCCTGTCACCCAATAGACACAGCCTTGGTGAAAATGGTATTGTCTTTCCAAGCCATTTGCTCATAATATTCAAAGTTTGGCGCCATAAAGGCCGAATAAGTGGGCAGTCCCAGATACAATGAATAAAAGTACCTATGTCCTTTTGACATTTCCAGCAAACATTATTATCAGTCAAACCCATTCTATGAAGCCTATGAGGCGTCAAATAAAACCTATGTGTAATTTTATACTGTGTAAATTGTCCTTTAGCTTCTCTTATATATTTGCCAGTATTTGACAAAATTCGTTTCCACTCCTCGTCCCCAATAACAGTCCCAATATCCTTCTCCCATATTGTCTTTATATTAAGGCAATCATTACTGAGCAAATGGTTGGTAGTCCTGTAGAATACAGAGGCTTTCATCCGAAAATGGGGCAGTGTCAGAAAATCCAAGATATGATTCCCATCTATGCGCTGAATTTTGGTGAGAACACAATTTCTAATCTGAAGATATTTCCAAAAATTATCTTTCCCCTTTAAATCATACTTCTGTACGAGATTATTATAAGACATAAATACACCTTGGTCAAACAGATCAGTCACAGTACACAAACCACTCATATGCCATTTCTTCCAGTATATTGGTGATTTCCCAATACTAATAGCCGAATTGTACCACAGGGAAGAGTATGGTTGCTTACAATGTGATAATTTATACATCTTGTGAATCTTTGCCCATATCTCTCTCGAGTGCTTCATAACAGGATTTGTGATCATATCCGAACTCTGAGACAGGCGTTCGATAGGGCTATATGGCCATGACAAAGTTTTTTCAATAGTAACCCATTCTAATTGAGTAGTATTGTGCCAATGCATGGCTAATTTGGCCATTTCGAATGATATCTGATATAGCCGAGGATCTGGTAATCCCAACCCTCCCTTATCACGAGGCGCACATAATTTACTAAGCTTTATCCTAGGCCTTTTTCCGCTCCATAAAAAATGTTTAACCATCATACCGTATTGAGTAAACACCGATTGTGGTATTGTAAGCGGCAGCATCATAAGCAAATAGTTAAACTGAGGTGAGACCACCATCTTAATTACATTTACCTTCCCCCATAAAGTTAACTGAATTTTCCCCCATTTATCAAAATTATTTCTTATATTTTGTAAAAGTGGCGCCATATTTAGCATGGGGATCTCTTCCAACTCCCTGCTTACCTTGATACCCAAATAATTTATCCCACTCGGAATCCATCTAAAGCCAAATTTAGTTACCATATTTGCATTACATATTCCGGATATAGGCGCCGCCTCTGACTTTGTCCAGTTGATTTTATATCCAGACACCATAGAATAGGATTGAACCGTCTCCATTAAGTAAGGTAAGGATTTATCTGGATCTTTTACCAAAGCCAAAATGTCGTCGGCATATAAGAACAACTTGTGTTCTGTGCCGCCCCCTTGAACGCCTGAAATATTTGCGTTAGCCCTAATGGCCATGGCCAAAGGTTCCAGTGTAATATTGAACAATAATGGTGACAGCGGGCATCCCTGACGCGTCCCCCTGGTGAGGTCAAAAGACGGAGAAACTTTACCATTAGTAAACACGCACGCCTTAGGGGCCTTATACAATGTTCGAACCCACTTGATAAAACAAGGCCCAAACCCAAAATTTGATAACGTTGTAAATAGAAATTCCCAGTGCACCCTATCAAACGCCTTCTCCGCATCAAGTGAGAGAGCGACAATCGGGTCAGATTTTTCTCTGTTTAGCCAAATTAAATGAAGTAACCTTCTCATGTTATCCGTTGATGATCTATTCATCATAAATCCCACTTGATCCATGTTTATAATGCTGGATAGTACCTTCTCTAGCCGTAAAGCAAGAATTTTACTAAGGATCTTGCAATCAACATTGATGAGACTTATTGGCCGATAATTTGAGGGTTCGGTGGGGTCCCTATCTTTCTTAGGAATCACCGATATTAGAGCATCATTAAAAGACGGGGGCAGAGATCCACTAGCATATGCCTCATTATATACTTCTGTTAAAATGGGTGCAAGTAAATCTACATACTGTTTATAATATTCAACAGGAAACCCATCTATCCCTGCTGATTTTCCATTCTGCATAACAGATACAGCTTGTCTGACTTTAAGTTCCGTGATTGGGCCTTCTAACATATACATCTCCTCTGGGGACAATGTAGGCGTTTTAAGTCTGGAGAAGAAACTAAGCAATTCTTCCTGTTTAGGATTAATGTCCGCGGTATATAACTCTTCGTAAAATTTCCGTAATACATCGTTTATCTCCTCCGTTGACGTTACTATTGTGTTTCCTTTCTTAATAGCTGATATTAAATTACATGTAGTCCTTTGTTTCAACTGTCTAGCAAGCAGCTTACCAGTTTTCTCCCCTTCCCCATAAAAAGTAGTCCCCAATCTAAATAAGGCGTATTCCACCTTTTTATTATAAATTTCCTGTAATTCAAATTTAAGTTTACAAATATCTTGATATAACTGATCTGAGAAGCACTGAGATAATTCTTGTTCACAATTTTTTATTTTATTATCTAATTCCTGTAATCTGTCATGATCCTCCCTTTTCCTTCTAGATGCGTACCCTATTATTTTCCCTCTAATGTATGCCTTAGAGGCCTCCCATTCCGTCGATCTTTTATCTGTACTTCCAGTATTAATTTCAAAGAAAGACTGCAGATCCTCTTTTAATGATAAACTAAAGGCCTCATGGGACAGCAGTGAGGTGTTTAACCGCCATCTGCCTTTTCTCTCCTTGTCACAGCTAATATCAATTCCTAATATCACGGCAGCATGATCCGATAAAGCGATAGCACCTATTTTGCAGTATGTGACCTGCTTTGTCAAGGTGTTTGAGATCAAAAACATATCGAGTCTGGAGTGGGATTTGTGACAATGTGAATAAAAGGTGTATTCCCTTTCACGTGGATTCACTAGACGCCAAATGTCCACTAGTCCATGATCTTCGCCCATCATATGAATTGCCGCTCTGTCTTTAGGACATGTTTGGCCGCTATATCTACTTTTATCTAAGAAAGCATCCCACACTTGGTTAAAATCTCCAGCTAGTATTATTTGGCCATCCAGTTCCCCTAAAATCTTGTTTAATTTGTGAAAAAAACTAGGATCCCCTATATTTGGTGCATAAATGTTACATAACACCACCGCAGTTCCATTTATCGTGGCCTGTAGACACACCATTCTACCCTCACCATCTCTGACCTCACCAGTCAGAACAAAATTTAAATTTTTGTGTATCAGTATAGCGACGCCATTCCGCTTGCTGGAAAAAGAGCTATGAAATACCTGTCCAACCCACCCATACTTCAATTTTAGAGCCTCTTCCCCTTTAAAATGTGTTTCCTGAATAAACGCTATATCTACCTTGTTATGTTTCAAATAGGTCATAACTTTGCCTCTTTTTATAGGATTCCCACAACCTTTTATGTTCCACGACATACATGTTATATTTCTCCACACCATAGCGCCCTATACCATATATATAGACCTACATTGACATCGTAACCTATGAAGTACAGTACGTAACGAATTCTCATTATTAAACTGCGTCATGACCGAACCTTTTTTTGTAAGAAACGTATGGAAAAGAACAAAATCAGTTAACATAAAATGCTCCCCCAAAACACAAACCGGGAGCTCTGACCAGTCTCTGGTCCTTAAACCTCCACCCCTAAACAAAAAACAGTTGCAAATAGAACACGCAACAACAAAAAAGAAACTCCTATTGGTCCGTGGAGTACCCCTCATGCAGCTGGTCACAGCACTGTCCAGCTGCATGCTGCTCGGGCAGCACATCCTCTAAAGCTCAGAACCCACCCGCGCTTAACATCCGCCCATAGTTGACTGTTATAATTTCCTCAACGTCCGTAAGCATTACTATCTTAGGCATACCTGCTTATGACCCATCGTTACTCAGTGTGCCAATGAAGCGTACTGCTTCCTCAATACTGGTAAAGCTACGATTTCTACCTTTCCAGGTAAACCTCAACGTAGCAGGGAAAGCAAGCGTGTATCTCACATTTAACTGTTGAAGCGCTTTCTTAGCAGGCAAAAACATCTTCCTTTTTTCAGCCAATTCCCTCGTCATATCAGGAAACACGGATATTCTACGATCCTCCCACTCGATTCCTCGGCGTTCACGTGCGGCTCGCAGTACTTTCTCCCGTGCTGACTGCCTCAGAAATCTAATCAGCACCGGTCTCGGAGGTTGATCCTCACTCGGCATTGGGGCCGGCGTTCGATGAGCTCTCTCCATTTCGAATTCCCCCTCCATGTCGATCCCCAGGCCCTCGCTCAAAACTCGCTTGACACAGTTCTCCAAGGTACCGTTCGTCCCATACTTCTCTTGTAAACCCACGAGCCTTACATTGTTCCTTTTACTATGGTTCTCAAGCATTTGAACACGATCCCACAAAGTTTTTATCTTCTTTTCTGTAGCGTCTTTACCTGCCGCCATCGCCTCCGTCACATCCTCCAAATGCGAGATACGGCCCTCCGCCTCTCCCATTCGGGCCTGCAGTCCGTTCACGGTATTATTTAACTCCGTCATTGTCCCTTTAATGGCGATTGTGTCCGCCGCCACTAACTGAAGGGTCTTGTTCATTTTAATAACTTCGGTAAAAACTGTCTCCAGGCTCACTTCAACGTCAGTCTGTTTCCCGGGCGAACTCGAAGTTGCTGTAGCCTCCGGGAGTGGCGGGGTCTTTCTAGTCGCCATGCGGTTTGTTTCCTTGAAATATTTAGATGTTGTCGCCATTGTTACACGTCGAAAAACGCAAGTAAATCCCTAGAATCCGGATCGGGGACGATATCAAAGTATTTTACCAACGAAATGTCAACTACTTCGCCATTAATTAAAAGAAAGTTAGCGGGTGGGTAAGAGCTTATCTAGCGAGCTGCCATCTTGCTTGAGGTACCCACGTGACTCCCCTGGTTATACTTTTTTTAGGAATGGGGATGACTGTGGAATGTTTCCAGAGGCGGGGTACTATGCCGCTGTCCATAGAGTTCTGGAACAAGGTCCGGAATACGCCACCTAGTTGCTGAGCACAATGCCGCAGGACTCCACTGCAGATGTGGTCTGGGCCGGGTGCACTTCTCTCTCTAGTCATCTTAAGGGCATTCACTACGTCCAGAGTGTTGAAGATGAGTGCGGAGTTGTCTGATTTAAGTGAGGATCTTAAACTCTGGAGCTGAGTGGAGTTGTCTGACTCAAACCTGGTGTAAAAGGAGTTGAGGTCATCAGGGAGTGATGTGTCGCTGCTGCCCTCAACGTGGATGGTTCTGGGACTGGAGACAGCTGTGTTCACAGTGGCCATGGTTTTCAGTCCCTGCCAAGCAGAGCGGAGGTTCCCCTCTGAAAAATTCTGCTCCACTTTGTCTTTGTATCTCAGTTTTGCCATTTTAATTGCTAGTTTGACTTCTCTGTTGATTTCCTTCTTGTCTGATTCAGAGCCAGTAAAGAAAATCCTTTTCTTTTTGTTTAGTATTTCCTTGAGCTCTTTGGTGATCCAAGGTTTATTGTTGGCAAAGATGGTGACTGTTTTTGATGGGATGATATTGTCAACGCAGAAGGAGATGTATGATGAGACTGTGTCTACCTGCTCATGTATATTGTTGGAAGAAAGAAGATTGTCCCAGTCTGTAGATTCAAAGCATCCTTGTAGGGTTTGGATGCTTTCTGCTGTCCACTGTTTGATGTTTGTAACAACCTTCTTTGCCCTTTTGATGATTGGCGTGTATGCTGGGGCGAGCAGGATTGTATGACGATCAGCCAAGCCGAGAGGGGGGAGGGGAAGAGATCTGTATGCATCCTGGACTGAACCATAGCATTTGTCCAGAATCTTCCCCATGCGGGTGGTACATGTGACGTACTGATGGAATCCTTTGAGGGACTTGTCAAGCGAACAGTGATTGAAATCTCCCAAAACGAGTTTGGGGGAGTCCGGTGATAACTGTTCAAATTTATTTAGAGTGTTGATGATGTGCTCCGTAGCAGTGGCGGCGTTGGCTTTGGGGTGGATGTAGACCAAAATGAGGAAAAGTTGTGGAAATTCTCTGGGGAGATAGAAAGGGCCAGGAGCTCGATGTCTGTGGAGCACCAGCGTGAATTAATATAGAGACACACGCCTCCTCCATGATGTTTACCGGAGAGCACACTGACGCGGTCCAGACGTACCGGGGGGGTGAAGCCATCAATGTGTAGCATGTCATCGTTGTCGCTCTCATTTAACCATGTTTCCGTAAATGCCAGGATAGAAGCAGTTCTGTATTCATGCATATGGTTAACGCTAGCTTGCAGCTCATCCGTTTTTTTGCGGAGAGAGCGAACGTTAGCCAGGATGATGGACGGAAGCGCTCGCTGTTTAAAGGTCTCCCTTTTAAGCCTGGCTTTAACGCCACCCTTTTTCTTCCCTCTTCTGGTTACCTTTTTGTGTGTGAATTTATGCTGGCTGGAGGAGTTCACGCGGAGAATTTCCTCTGGAAAGCTGACCGTGTCTGTGGAGTGTTGAGTCTGTAGTCCAAGCTGAATTAAGCGATCTCTGTGCTAGATGAGCCGCGATCCGTCGGGAGGGTTGTTTCCAGTAGAAGACGCACACTCACAGATAAGCAGCCAATGCGTACATGCAATTGTCCAAAAAAATGCACAAATCTCACAGATATTCATGCTGGGGTATGTTCCGGGAATAATAATAATAAATAAAATAATAATTAAAAGAATAAATAAATAAAAATTGTGTCCGGAGTAACAAGCAGCCACGTAACGTGAGCGCGATTAGAACAAAGAGACAGCGCAAAGTGAGCGCGTCTAGAGCGCTCCGTGAGTATTGAGGAAAAAAGTATGGAAAAATAAGAGAGAAACTCAAAAAAAGAAGCAGCTCCGTTAAAAGTGCAAAGCAGTTTGTGCAAGACTGTACCGAAGCACGCAGAAAAACAAAAACAAACCAACAAGAACGATAAAATACGATACACATGTCGCTCCTCTAACCAGCCGGTCGACCGCACGAGCAGCGACCCGGAATTCATTCGGCGGGAGGCCGGTCAGGACGTAGAAATTGGTGTAAAAAACAAAAGGGGCCATTTACAAAAAATTTACAGAATCTAGTACGCTTCAGTAACAGCAAATTGGCAAACCCCTTTGACTCAACCCAAGTGGGTGAGAAGATCCCGTGTGAGGATCTCACCCAGAGTGACGACGAGGTTGCAACCATCCTGTGTCGCACTCCATCAGTGTCAGAGCCTGAGCCTGAGCCCTGCTCACCGGCCTTTGTGGGATTAAATAGAATTATAAATAACATACAATGAATAGAGGAAAAAGAGAATATAGCTTAAAGCAGGGCATGATGAAAAGGGGGGGGGTTCATTCTAAAAAATGCAGTTAACTGAAACAACAACTGACTGGCGCGCCGGCAAGGCAAGGCTACCTAATCGGAACAGATAGGGGGGGCGACAGAGAATATCAGCGGCCCCTACTTATCTTTTAGCCTTCCAGAAGGACAACTACGAGCTGGCTAGAGTCACACATGTGGTTGTCAAGTAGAGGGAAGGTACTGAGAAAGGGGGGGGAGATGCCCAAAGGGCTTTAAAAGGGATACAGCTGATACATATGGCAGAGCCTCCTCCTGTACATGCTGAATGTATGTCAGACGGCCGCTCCCGGATTGCAATCTGTCAGACAATAAACCGGTGATTTGCAACTTCTCCCCGTGTCAGCTGTGAATCTCTTCTCATCCACGAACCCGGTGGAGACGCCGTGCTCCAACACCTTCTCCTCCACTTCTTTCTTAGTTCCGTCACCCATCCCATCCTCTTTTGTCTCCTCTCCATCTCCATCTTTTTTTACAGACTCTCCTCCTCCGTCACCACACGTAGTCTCACCTGTAAGCCCAGCCCCACATCCATCTTCAGCTCCGGACATGGTTCATCCCACCCCTCCGTATCAGGTTCCAGCGCACCCCTCATCTCAGCTGGTTACGGGTCCGACACCCCCATTTATGTCCCCTTCCGTTGTTTTTGAAAAAATGGAAAGATTCAATAAGTTGCATAACTATTATCTTAGCAACTACCCTAAAATGACCTATGAGGCCAAGTGCTTTACTTACCATTGGTGTATTCAGTTTTGGAGTGAGTTTCTAAATGCAATTTCCATCTGCAAGCAGGGGAGGGACCAAAACCTAGAGGCTCACTACACGTATGTTGACAATTGGGATGATGAAGCTGAGGTGATATTTCCTAATGATGCGCTGGACCAGCTGAGTGCCATCCCCGGGGTCCTGGAGTTGGCTGTGGAGATGGGCTATCTGTGTGATGTAAATAGTTTTTCATAGAACCTGTAAATAATTAGGTGAGAGATCTCACAAGTACTTAGGATAAGATAAGATTAAGATAGTTTAACCTTAACTTATCCTAAGTTTGTATGACATAAGATTAGAATAAGATAAGACTAATATAGGTTAAGATAAGATTTTGTATAACATAAGGTAACATAGAATAAGATAAGACTAATATAGAGTAAGTTAAGATGAGGTTAAGATAAGATTGTATAACGTAAGATAACATAGAATTAAATAGGACTAAGATATAAATAAATGTGGATTATTTTGCATTTGGTTTGTGTCTGTGTGGTTATTTAAAACATTGTGAAGTTTGAAACAAAATTTGATTAGCTTAAATAATGATTGGTTAAACTCATGTACATGTAGAGAATTGTAGTGGACTTGCCATTGAATTAAAGGTTTCTTCAGTTCTCAAGTGCAATGCAAAAAACATAGAGGGGCAATTCATTAAATGATGCAAGCACAGGGACATGTTTTTGGTGTTAAACCTAAATTGCATGACCATTCTGCCGCAAAAACAAGCCTTTAAGGTTAAAGGTGCCATCCAACTCTACTTTGAAAACTTGTGAAACTGATAAAGTACATCTTTCTTTGTTTTCCGCACATATGTCCACCAAACGGAAGGGGCCTGAGAGTGGCATTAAGAGTCTGCAGCTGTATATTATATATATATATATATATATATATATATATATATATATATATATATATATATACACTCACCTAAAGGATTATTAGGAACACCTGTTCAATTTCTCATTAATGCAATTATCTAATCAACCAATCACATGGCAGTTGCTTCAATGCATTTAGGGGTGTGGTCCTGGTCAAGACAATCTCCTGAACTCCAAACTGAATGTCAGAATGGGAAAGAAAGGTGATTTAAGCAATTTTGAGCGTGGCATGGTTGTTGGTGCCAGACGGGCCGGTCTGAGTATTTCACAATCTGCTCAGTTACTGGGATTTCACGCACAACCATTTCTAGGGTTTACAAAGAATGGTGTGCAAAGGGAAAAACATCCAGTATGCGGCAGTCCCGTGGGCGAAAATGCCTTGTTGATGCTAGAGGTCAGAGGAGAATGGGCCGACTGATTCAAGCTGATAGAAGAGCAACTTTGACTGAAATAACCACTCGTCACAACCGAGGTATACAGCAAAGCATTTGTGAAGCCACAACACACACAACCTTGAGGCGGATGGGCTACAACAGCAGAAGACCCCACTGGGTACCACTCATCTCCACTACAAATAGGAAAAAGAGGCTACAATTTGCACGAGCTCACCAAAACTGGACAGTTGAAGACTGGAAAAATGTTGCCTGGTCTGATGAGTCTCGATTTCTGTTGAGACATTCAAATGGTAGAGTCAGAATTTGGCGTAAACAGAATGAGAACATGGATCCATCATGCCTTGTTATCACTGTGCAGGCTGGTGGTGGTGGTGTAATGGTGTGGGGGATGTTTTCTTGGCACACTTTAGGCCCCTTAGTGCCAATTTTGCATCGTTTAAATGCCACGGCCTACCTGAGCATTGTTTCTGACCATGTCCATCCCTTTATGATCACCATGTACCCATCCTCTGATGGCTACTTCCAGCAGGATAATGCACCATGTCACAAAGCTCGAATCATTTCAAATTGGTTTCTTGAACATGACAATGAGTTCACTGTACTAAAATGGCCTCCACAGTCACCAGATCTCAACCCAATAGAACATCTTTGGGATGTGGTGGAATGGGAGCTTCGTGCCATGGATGTGCATCCCACAAATCTCCATCAACTGCAAGATGCTATCCTATCAATATGGGCCAACATTTCTAAAGAATGCTTTCAGCACCTTGTTGAATCAATGCCACGTAGAATTAAGGCAGTTCTGAAGGCGAAAGGGGGTCAAACACCGTATTAGTATGGTGTTCCTAATAATCCTTTAGGTGAGTGTATATATATATAATATTTATATTATAATATTATATTATATAAGCTAATTTCCTAGATCCTTAAATTTGCAAGCAATCATTTGAAGAGAGAATGAACCTTTACTATGTGAGAAAGAGAAGTGCTCCTCCGTGCTTAATCAACTTAAAACACATAAAACATTCTCCTTCACCTTTCCCCTTATACTACAAGCCTTCCATTTCAGTTTAGCTGATTCTTAGCACAGCTGACTAGTAAATTTCTATGCTATATTGCCAGTAACTCACTAGCAGTGTACTGATTTTTCAGCTATGCCCTTGTTTGTCAAAGTTTAATTATCATTAATTTCCCCCACAAGGATTGTTGATGTACCGCTTAAATAATCTCAACCAACATATTGGAATATTCTTATGACAGAGAACCTATCGTGTTAGATGGCATAATTAAGTTACAAAAAAAGCAGTCGTGTGTGTAGAAAAGAATCTGCTGTATCGATTTTATTTAACCAGGAAAAAAATCAGCGTGTAATATTTCAATTAAATATCCTTTTTATTTTTGACATAGTTTCATAGACAAAGAGCAAGTACTAAATGACCAACAGCAAGCAGTTATGAAACAGGAAAAAGAGAGAAAGAGTCTGACGGAGTCACCACTAGATCCAGTACCAGGGGGGTCAGCCACGTTTCCGTGAAACATGATATATTGCAGTTTCTTGCATCGCGCTGGAACCCCAACCTCGCTCTTAGGTCACCTAGTTTAGACTGGATGTTTGTGAACGGGACTCTGGGCAGTGGCGGGCGATGTGCTCGTTTCCTCATTCTGTTTCGGACGCCGCCGTATGTCCCACAGTGCTTCTTTGTTCGGCGCCGCGGGGTCATGCGGCCGCGTCCTTTGTTAGGTTTGTTTTACACAAACGTAAAAGCATGGACTATACCCCTAAAGGGAGGCCTTATTGAAATAATATGGATCATTTAAGGCCTGCATTCAAATATTACATTAAAATGACTAAATTAATATTATTAAGTTTACCCATCTTTATCACTCTGCCTTAAACAAAGGAGACGCCTGAAACTCATTCCGGTTCACTTTAGATGGGCAGTAAGTGCATTTCCCTGCCATTCCAGGGAAGCCGGTGTGGATGTGCAGGCTAGCTGTTTGGTCCCTGTTTCAGGTTCATGCGGCAGAATCTGCTTGTCGTGAGTCTGGCCTTTTCCTCTTTTTCTCCATCTTCTTCTCCACCCATTTCTTGGCAGCCTCCCACTCCTTCTGGAAGAATTCTGTCTCTGCAAATTCATCTAAGGCCATTTTGGGGTTAGAGAGCCCCTCAGCAAAAAATGTTACGTTTGTAACCAAAAATCAGGTAACACTACTTAAGGCCATTGCTTTAGCAATTTATAAACACATCCATAACTAATAATAATGAATCCATAAAGTATTAGAAACATGGCTATAATTATTTATCAAAAGGCATAACACATTATACCCATGTGTATTATGCATTATGAATAATTTATGAAGGTCTCATCTGGAATGCACTATAGATACCTTCATAATGCATTATGATGCTCGGAATAATACAGCTATTGTACTGTATTACAAAGGTATCTATAGTGCATTATAGATGAGAGCTTCATAAGGCAGTCATAGTGCATAATAAACATGGCAATTTGTTATGCCCATTTAGAAATATAGCCATGTTTATAATGCTTTATGAATGCATTATAATGCATTGTCAATGTGTTTAAAAATGACTAAAACAAAAAAAAATGTTACCAAAAATCATTTATGGTTCTGCCTGTGATGCTATCAACACTCAAGCTTTTCTGGTCAGTGCAATTTATAATTGTTCAGACAGATAATATTCTACCATGTGAGCGATGCTCAGGTCACTGATCAACACAAGTTTGTCAGAAACGGACTGACAAGAATTTTTAACGTTATGACAAAAAACTATACAAGCCATGGACACATAGGCTATGCGGCAAACCTAGCTTCAGCCTCTTACCAAGTGAGCGATGCTAGCTAATTGGTGACACAAAATTACTGTCAATACCGTGCCGACAAGATTTTATCATACAACAACATAAAAACCACACACATTATCAAATAACGGTCATGACAATTCATTATTTAGCGCATAATTACAGGGAACGTATGAGAGACAAAAGTCTGTCAGTTCTCTCTCGTCAAACGAGTGAAATGGTTGCTAGTGATAATGTTACTATAAGCAAGCTGTTATGAAAACACCTGGCGGTATAACTGTAAATTTATCCTGTAGTTCTACATTTATCTCAAACAACGTGTCTTACCTTTGATAGATGAACATTGCGTGTAAATAACTGAAGTGAGAAGCTGGTGACTCGTCCTGCCTCCACAGAAGTTTGTCCCTAGAATAAAAGTTTTCTGAAACTATTTCCCCTCAGCACCTGGAAAGCTGAGCTTCATGTTTGGGTCATTTCAGGGCCCCTAGGCAAAATCTGCACAGGTGTACCTCTGTTTCATATATGTGCCCCATCCTTGGATCTGTGTGCTCTCAAATTCCCGGCCAAGGTTCAACAAACAAGCCATGTCATGTCATTCTGACACTGATATGTCTTCAAGCCATCATTAGTGGCTCCCTCATCTGGCCTCAGTAGTGGTTGCATCCCAGAGCCACCAGCAGCCTGCTGGTCTTGGTGGCACCCCAGTGTTTGCTTGTAGAGGAGATGCTCAGTGGCAGTGGCAATTCTATTTAAAAGAACAGTTTAATTTCAGAGCCAATGGCCGTGTGACCATAAAATGAAATGAAATGAAATGCCGACAACATTCCTGGAGCCTTCAATTTAGCATACACAGTGCCCTCTACAGGATTCTGTCGAAACTGCATCCCTTTCAGCCTCGTTCACAAAACGTGCGAGTTGTTTTCAGCATACGTTTTTCTTTATAAATCCCAAAATCCTCTTACAAATGTGCCTATGAATGTTTGGCATCTTTTTCGGTCACACGAAGCCTTTATAAATGAATTCCCCAATTAATACGTTTACATGGCTAGTGTTGTAATTGTATCCAGAGTGCGAATTACCCCTCCATAATTGGGGGGTACTGCCTTCATAACACTTCTATGACCATTATGGTCCGCTACCGCGTCAATACGAATAGTCGCCACCAGGATCAATGTTAAGAGTGCAAGATGCGCTAGGGGTGTTTACTAACATGTATGCAACACACGGTCATGGTCTGGACATGCGACAAAATGAGAATCAATACAGAAGATCTCATTATCCTTATCCCTATCCAAAAGAATTTGGTTTTGCTAACTCTCAGGAATTATCCTAGAAGTAGTATACTAGTAAAAGTAATAAGCCTATACATTTACAAACAGCCTGGTCTGGTCCAGCAGTCTGGTGTAATTCCTGCCCTCTCAGTCCCCCCAGCTCCAACAGCCTTCAGAAATGAATATTTGTCTATTAAGCTAATATCTGCCTTGATGATACAGTAGATAATGGTAGTAAAGTACAGCCTAATTTCTAACTCACCACTTGGTCCTGTGCGCTGTCCTCATCCTGCCATCTCCCTGCTGCCTGCTCACTGTCCTCATCCTGCCATCTCCCTGCTGCCTGCACACTGTCCTCATCCTGCCATCTCCCTGCTGCCTGCACACTGTCCTCATCCTGCCATCTCCCTGCTGCCTGCTCACTGTCCTCATCCTGCCATCTCCCTGCTGCCTGCTCACTGTCCTCATCCTGCCATCTCCCTGCTGCCTGCTCACTGTCCTCATCCTGCCATCTCCCTGCTGCCTGCACACTGTCCTGATCCTGCCATCTCCCTGCTGCCTGCTCACTGTCCTCATCCTGCCATCTCCCTGCTGCCTGCACACTGTCCTGATCCTGCCATCTCCCTGCTGCCTGCTCACTGTCCTCATCCTGCCATCTCCCTGCTGCCTGCACACTGTCCTGATCCTGCCATCTCCCTGCTGCCTGCTCACTGTCCTCATCCTGCCATCTCCCTGCTGCCTGCACACTGTCCTGATCCTGCCATCTCCCTGCTGCCTGCTCACTGTCCTCATCCTGCCATCTCCCTGCTGCCTGCACACTGTCCTGATCCTGCCATCTCCCTGCTGCCTGCACACTGTCCTGATCCTGCCATCTCCCTGCTGCCTGCTCACTGTCCTCATCCTGCCATCTCCCTGCTGCCTGCACACTGTCCTGATCCTGCCATCTCCCTGCTGCCTGCTCACTGTCCTCATCCTGCCATCTCCCTGCTGCCTGCTCACTGTCCTCATCCTGCCATCTCCCTGCTGCCTGCACACTGTCCTGATCCTGCCATCTCCCTGCTGCCTGCTCACTGTCCTCATCCTGCCATCTCCCTGCTGCCTGCACACTGTCCTGATCCTGCCATCTTCCTGCTGCCTGCTCACTGTCCTGATCCTGCCATCTCCCTGCTGCCTGCTCACTGTCCTCATCCTGCCATCTCCCTGCTGCCTGCTCACTGTCCTGATCCTGCCATCTCCCTGCTGCCTGCACACTGTCCTGATCCTGCCATCTCCCTGCTGCCTGCTCACTGTCCTCATCCTGCCATCTCCCTGCTGCCTGCACACTGTCCTGATCCTGCCATCTCCCTGCTGCCTGCTCACTGTCCTCATCCTGCCATCTCCCTGCTGCCTGCACACTGTCCTGATCCTGCCATCTTCCTGCTGCCTGCTCACTGTCCTGATCCTGCCATCTCCCTGCTGCCTGCTCACTGTCCTCATCCTGCCATCTCCCTGCTGCCTGCACACTGTCCTCCTCCTGCCATCTCCCTGCTGCCTGCACACTGTCCTCCTCCTGCCATCTCCCTGCTGCCTGCACACTGTCCTGATCCTGCCATCTCCCTGCTGCCTGCTCACTGTCCTGATCCTGCCATCTCCCTGCTCCTGCACACTGTCCTCATCCTGCCATCTCCCTGCTGCCTGCACACTGTCCTGATCCTGCCATCTCCCTGCTGCCTGCTCACTGTCCTGATCCTGCCATCTCCCTGCTCCTGCACACTGTCCTCATCCTGCCATCTTCCTGCTGCCTGCTCACTGTCCTCCTCCTGCCATCTCCCTGCTCCTGCACACTGTCCTCATCCTGCCATCTCCCTGCTGCCTGCACACTGTCCTGATCCTGCCATCTCCCTGCTGCCTGCTCACTGTCCTCATCCTGCCATCTCCCTGCTCCTGTGCCTCTCCTGCCTTCTGCTGACCACCACTTTCCTTCATATACATTAAGTAACCTATACTTTTAGTGTAATGTTCTGTAGCTCTTAACACTAATATTTCCTACTTACTCTTCTTTTACCACCAAAAGAGTGTCTGATGTCTCCATCTTTCCTTTTCCTCATAGTGTGTCTGTGAATAAAATCTAATCTATATTTAACAAAACAGTATCTGGGCTATCAGATGAAGCTTCTAAAATGTCTATAAATATGAAATTGTGGAATGCAGAATCAATACCACTAAAATTCAAATAATAGGGCTTATTATTTGTTAGCTAGTTTTTTTTACGTTGCCCCTATAGGTTTCACTTATAGTAATGTTTTTTCAGAGCATGACGT
The DNA here is from genome assembly GCF_048594095.1 of Paramormyrops kingsleyae. NCBI lineage: Eukaryota > Metazoa > Chordata > Actinopteri > Osteoglossiformes > Mormyridae > Paramormyrops > Paramormyrops kingsleyae. The sequence continues at coordinate 60,049 of NW_027325982.1, forward strand.
TAGACCTTCTTATGTGTTAATATTAGCCTAATAACAAACCACACAGGCTAAGTGGCAAATTAATTTCAGAATGGCACAATTTATTCGTGATAAAATGAGAACGAAAACATATGGAGTTCATCTCCTTGGAAAATGACCATGATCGATTTTACCTCACCAAATAAGCCTGGTTTAAATAGAGAACTTAGCTCATCTTGCTAGTTAACGTAACTAAAGTTGACTGTACCAGTGTTCTGTCGAGTTGAGCTACTTTGTCGAGGTAAGCTATGATTAGGGCTATCAATTAGCACTACAGTAGATTACCTGGACAAAGTAGCTCAACTCGACAGAACATCTGCCTCAGAAGGACAATGGTAAGTAATTCAACTTATAAAGACGTCAGCTTGCATTAGTAGATGAAACACTTAAACGAATAAATGAAGGTTGTAAAATAACACATTTTCAACAGGTTAGACTTCTGCTGGCTACTCACATTTACCAATGCACGACAAACAGTACTATGACAGACGAACACAATGAACAGGTCACTCAATGAGAATGAATGACGCAACCGACTGGCTGCTTCTAGCGCCGAGGTGGTTAAAATGGTACGGTCCACATTAGGGGTGTCTGAAATTGTTTTACATAAACTTTTCCTACAAGGTGAGGTTATCTTTTTTTTTTTTTTTTGCAGCAAAAGAAAAATGTTACAAACCCCCCAAAACTGCTATTTTTGTCTCTTTGGGGGGGTCTGGGTCTTGATCGGGGGGTACAGTACCCTCCAGTACCCCCCATAATTCGAACCATGAGTCTGATGTAGATTGAAAATTGTATGGTACTATGACTGAATAACAGCAGAATGGTTGCTGTAATCATCTTGCAGTTTACTATAAAGAGAAGTGTTTCTATGTAACAGGTCAGCAAAAGAAACTGCTGTCCAGAGGCTTAACGGTGAGGATACGACTTCATTCTTAGCCTCAGCAATTGGTCCAGCAAAGCCAAGTGCATGACAGGGAACAAGAAGCCCCAGTTCTGGAAACCACCATCACCCCATCAGCGTGGAAGGAACCTGTCGCTCAGGGAATGAGGGAATTCACAGGGTGGAAGGACCCATTCTCTGTGCCTGAGTACGAGACCCACCACTGGTCCAAACAGAGATACTGTACTGGTTTTTACTCTCTCGTGAGAGGGAGCAATATGGATTTCTAAAAACACCCAAAACTGCATTTAAACGTTTGACATTATGTGAAGTGATAAAAAGATGCAACAAATACCAGTTATCATGTTCAGAAGGTCAAGTGCACTCACCCTTCCCTTTGTTGGCATTAAGCAATACATTTTATTGACTGGGGGAGGGGGGTGGCACTAGAATTAATACCATACCGGAGAATGCTCGGTATGCCATATGCCCCATATATATATATATCCTGTAGCTGCAGTGAGTATATTAGCATTATTGTTAACAAGTGTACTGTCACAGTAACAAGTACATATATATGTGACAGTAAAATTTTCTGGCCATCTACATTGATAAAACTTAGATGATTGTACTGTTTTATTATTAAATACAATTATTAGATAGAACCGGCTTATGTATTTGCTCTTTAAGAGGTTTTTACTGTTGTCTGGTGAGCTGTAGTGCAACCTGTCTGACTGAAACCTGTTTCTCCTCTCAGCACTAGGTGATTGGAAAAAGCCGTGAGCTGGACAGATAATGAGTACTGGGCAGCCTGGAATAAGTGGGATGAGGTGATTGATTGGGGAGATGACGAATCTCCACCCACATCACCTCCCTCTAACCAGGCTGGCACCTGTACTGGAGACGTGGATGCTGGGGCGGTGGAACATTATCATCAGCCCGTATATAAACGTATGTATTTCAGAACTTTTTTTAACATGAGTTTGAGACAGTCTGATGTTAATTGAAGTTTAAAAAATTGGTCGGTACTATGTTAATTATTCTCACTGATTGAATAACAGCAGAATAGTTGCTGTAATCATCTTACAGTTTACAATAAAGAGAAATGTTTCTGTGCAACAGGCCAGCTAAAGAAATTGGTCTCCAGAGGCCTAACATTGAGGATGCAACTTCATCTGTGTGTCCGGCCTCAGCCAGTGGTCCAGAAAGTGCATGACAGGGAAGAAGCCCCAGTTCTGTCCACCGCACTCCCCCCATCATCTTGGAGGGAAGCTGTTGCTCAGGGAAAGAGGGAATCCGCAAGGCGGAAGGACCCATTCTCTGTACCTCAATATGAGACCCACCACTGGCCTAGGCAGAGACACTGGTTACGACAGCCACCAAAGACCTCCATAGATGAGAACATCATCCAAGACCTCTGCAATGGCCTGCAGACTTTTTCACTGTCATGAGGGGGAGCTGTATTTAAACTGCTAATACTGTCTCAGCCAAATACTGTCCTCTATGTCCATCAAAAATGCAATGAAAAAGAAAATATATCAAGCATCTCAGTAGATACTGACTGTATTGAATTACACTGGGATAGTGAATCCCCTGGGAGAAAGCTAGATGTAGGCAGGGTTTCATCTATTCTGTTATATAATCATGAGTGACATATTGCAGTAATGGAAAAAAAATAAACCTATCAGAATCTTACATACCTGGATCATGTCCCCCCTTAGTCTCCTTTGCTCGAGGCTGAACAGATTCAGCTCAGCTAACCTCTCCTCATAAGACATTTCACTAAGACCGGGAATCATTCTTGTAGCCCTACGTTGAACCCTTTCAAAGGCAGCAATGTCCTTTTTAAGGTAAGGTGAAAAAACCTGCACACAATATTCTAGGTGGGGTCTTACCAAGGAATTGTACAATCTTAAGCTTCACCTACCTTGACCTAAACTCCACACACCTAGAGATGTAACCCAACATCCTACTGGCCTTTTTAATTGCTTCCCAACATTTGCGAGAGTGGGACATGGCAGCAACAACATACACACCAAGAGTAGTCCACCATTTTGGCTTGGATTATAGCTTCCATTACTTTTCCAAGTGCCTATAGTTTGTTGGATTACTTCTATCCCCTTTTTTGAATATGGGTGTTATATTAGTAACACACCAACAGATACAGATTTCTGAAATAGCAAAGTTAAATAATATCCCTCATCTCTTTTAAAACTATAGGTAAGATGCTGTCATGATCTCCAGTCTAGAGTTGCAGTGTAACAGTATTCACAGGAAAGGGGATAAAGGGACAAACAGGGTAAGGGCAACAAGATTGGACAACAACAGTGGACAAAGGGATATTTTTTTGTATTTTATTCATACACAATACTGACACTAGAAGCTAAAACTGGGCCTTCACTGGATCTTCCAGCAGGACCACGATCCTAAGCACATGTCCAAATCAACACAAAAATAGTTAGCTGACTATAGAAGCAAGCTTCTGCCATGGTCATCTCAGTCACCTGACCTGAACCCCACTGTAAACTTATGGACTGAGCTGAAGAGTAGAGTGCTGATCTGGAGAGGTTCTCTAAAAAGGAATGGACTCAGATGCCCGGCTTGGTATTCTCCAACCTTATAAAAGACTCAGTGCTGTTATCCTGGCAAAGGGAGGTTGTACAAAGTATTAAAAGCAGGGGTGGCTCAAGTATTTTTGTTAAAAATAATTATTTCTTGATGGATTTTTTTTTCTTCGAAAAAATTTATTTCAATGAAAGGTTGGATTTTTCTAATTTTTTCGGTGTTAGATGAAGCTATTTTAGTAAAAGGTAGATTTTTTTCTAACCCTTTTTAAAAATATTTACAAGGGCTGCCAATAATTGTGGAGGGTGCTGTAGCTTCTCTAGGTTTATTATTATCTGTGAGCTCCCTTGCCTGCAAATTTTCTTTTACATATTCTGCAACACCACCTCCCTTCTTGCTTATCTGGTCCCTACAGAACAACATGTAACCATCCATATTATATTCTTCTCCATCATTGTCACTCAACCACATTTCTGTTAGTCCTATAATATCATGAGTCTGATGAAATGAAGGCCTTGTAGGAATTAATAGCTCAAATAAATTTTAATATTCTCCACCAATATGTTTGAATTAATTAAAGTTTAATTAATTATTATTTAATGCTGATTATTAATCAATTGTTATGCCGAATGGTCGGCTCCTCCAAACTCAATTGCGGTATCCCTGTGAGTCTGTTAATGTGAGACCTAAATGGGATTCACTAATTACCAGTATCGCTTAGTAACCTGGGTTAGAAGGCTCGTCCAGCGAGCTGCATCACCAGGTAATGTACACGATTGGTAGCGAAGCTCCCCTCACGGCCAATGAGAGAGAGAATCGCGATGTTTCAGGCGAGTTTGAGGTTCAGAGCGTGTAGCAAGATCGCACAATGGCAGGAACTTATTATGAGACACACAATGACGGAGGCTAAAGTTGTGTAAAAGACATGCATTTATTCCTAACTAACACTACAACTAACATAAGACAGACATTACACCTAACACAAACAACAAACACGAAATAACGGAATAAAACAAACGATGTAATTATGAAAATGCAATGACCGGATTTAAATGAGTAACCTTAAATGGGAAATACTGTTCTGCAAAGCAAGCATAGTTTGTGGAAACACGACCCTAAAGTCATATAGCAGGTTAAACAGAACAGCTTAAGTTGTTAGAATGAAAGGAAGTTGGTTTACTTGGTTGAAGAGTGGGGGGGGGGGAGGTCTTGGCAGTTGATGGCAGAGCTGCTGAGCTGATGGCACTCAGGAAGGCGCGGCGTTTGGAGCAGTGGAGTGGAGTCCCTTTTAGATTCTCTCTCCTGGTGAAGCTTTGTCTTGGGTGCTGTTCTCTGTTCAGCTGGGCCTTCACCGGAGGGCTTCTTGTGGGTTTCTCTTCTCCCGGGCTGATGCTCTCTGCTCTGCTGCTGGTTGTTCTGCTCTGGCTGGCGGTTGTTCTCTGCGCCTTTGTTCTGAGGTGCCAGGATTTTATGCTGTAAAGTCCATGAATAGGGATGACCAGGAATTCGACTCCTGGCCCAATGGCTGGCCATCCATTTGGCGGGCTTTCGGAAGGGGGTCTGTATCAGTCCTTTTGGGGATTTATGGCCCGCCAGATTCTACATTTACTGATGATTTTCATTAAGCTGTTATAACTTTTGATACATCCACTTTTATGGTAATCACTGACCAGATTTGGAATCAGGGGTGATTAACAATCAGTTTGATACCAGACATGCCATACCAGCTTCACAGGTACATACCTCATACCATCTGCATTAATTGATTAAACAATTAATTATTGTATCTATGTGACTGATTCATATCAGTATAGGATACAGGGGTTTTGGGTTGCACCTCAACAGATGTTACACTTTGTGCGGATATTACATCGAATATTCCTATTACAAACAGCACATCTTATCCATAGATAGGCGTGGCCGTTAGTTTGTGGTAATATCAATATAAGTTGCACATCTGGAAACAACATATTTTGTTTGGTGTGGCTTGTGCCAATTCATCTTCTCCAGAATGGATAAGATACACCTTAATTCAGTTCTTTCAACATAGCATGGTAGAAACAAAGAAACTTGGTAACCGTCCACCAAGATCAGATAAGGACCACAAAGGAATGTTGGAAGAGAAGGGGGGGTTTTTAACACAGAAGACTCTCTAAAAGTTAGGACACATACAAACATAACGTATCTGTATATTGAGACTAGTAGTCGTGAGTAAATCAATATACAGGGTATACAAAAGCCAAACTTAAATGAAACTTCCTTTAGGGTGTTTGTCTGTTGGGTGAGTGAAATGTAAGGCAGAGTGTATGTGGAGGGGGTTGGGTGCCAAGTTGAGGGACCCCTGTCCGGGAAGTCCACTCTGCTTGTCTGTAGGTCCCTAAATCTTTGGGCAATAAAAGTTGGAGTGCTAGCCTCCCTGGTTATCTGTGTGTGTGTGTTTGTGTGTGTAACCCCCCTTTGGTGCCTCTCGTACCAGGCTCGGCCTTGTCTCAGGCCACCTGGAATTTAGGCCCTGTGATATGTGCATGTGTGATCCTACAGCCTCAAATCATGAATTTTGTTTCTACTGCTCCTAGCATTTAAATACAGACAGCAAAGGGTAGGCCTTTTACACTGCCCACTTATTAGTACTTAGGGCTTTTTGTCTCCCCCCTCTTATATTCTTAACTAACCTCCCTGGAAGACTACAACCACTTCCTATACAACGACCCAACGACTTCCTACAGTGGCAGCCAGGAGCACCAGTGCGTGGGATGTGCACCCCGGGAGTCGGGCAGCGTGCCTTCCTGGGGCAACCCGATGGATCCACCAGGTAGAGTGAGCAGAAGCCTCCCCGCTGAGGGCACCGGTACCCGGAACGGTTGTGCCAACACATGTAGCTGCAGACGCCGGCCATGCTTGCCAAGGCCTTGGCAGAGGCTGAGCGGACTGAGACAATCCTGTCCCTGTCTGCAACATCACGCCGGTCGCCAGCCACTTCATGCCAAACCTGCACCTGCGCATGTGGGGGCTCCGTCTGCAGAGAGGGACAGAGCATGCACGTTATACGCGCAAAGCCATGGCAGCTGCGGAGAGATCAGACACTTTGCCCACTACTGCCCTGCTCCGGTGCCTTGCCTCCAGCTGGGAAATGCCAGGTGGATGGCGCTGTAAGGGGGGCAAAAGTCTTGTATCTTTTCTAGTTACTTATGGTTGAGGTTAGGCTGGAGGGGTAAAAGTTGTTATTGTTGGGATTCGGGTTTTTCCACGTAGAACCGAATAGAGAGTCCACACAAAGAAATGAATACAAACGTGTGTGTGTGTGTGTGTGTGGATTTGCATTGATCACATTTGAGGACCAAACTGTCCCCAAAGTGTAGTAAAACCTGAAATTTCCCTACTTTTGGGGACATCTTTTGAGGTCCCCATTTGGATAACGTCAGTTTTATAAAAATCTGTGAATGCAATCAAAAAAGTAAAAATGCCAAAAGTCTTGTATCTGGGTTGGTTACTTATGGTTAAGGTTGGGGGTGGGTAGGGATTAAGGGTGTCGTGACTGGGATTAGGGTTTTTCCCATAGAAATGAATGGACAGTCCCCATTTAGATAAGAAGACCAACTTGTGTGTGTGTGTGCGCGCGCATTATGTATATATTAAATTTTGGGGACCAAATGTCCCCACAATGCAATAAAACCTGAAATTTTGACGATGTGGAGACCAGCTTTTTCAGTCCCCCAAAGGGAAACTCAATTTTAAAAAAATCTGTGACTGCAATCAAAAATCTAAAAAAAGTGTTTTGACCACAGAAATGAATGGATGGTCTCCAGGAAGTTGAATACAAACGTGTCTATAATTGCATAAAAGAGAACGCAACTTTTCTGTACCATTGTAATACAGATAATGTTTAACTGCTGTAATTAAGCAATACTATTGAAATAATTAAAATATAGAGATTAAATCAGGTGTGTTTTGTGATTTTAAATGAGTATGGGACAGTGATCTGTGTTAAACTGACCTCAGGTTCCTACACTGGCTACACGGAATTTTCTGTAAATAATTAAATGCCTCTATCCCCCTACATGTGGAAATGTTTCCCCCTCCCCCAGACCATTTCATGTTGTATCCTCATTATGTGTGTATTAGTTTGCAATATGGCTGTATGAGATGTCAGTCATTGACTTGTCGCTGATGCTCCCTGTTTCCTAAGTCTAGTTTTCTCAGATGAAGCAGTTCACACCTTAAGTTAGAAGAAGTTTCCTGTTAATTGCATCTGTTTGAACAGGGGTTCCCCACATATAGGGGAGAAAAGCCCCAACTTACAAATCAGCATCCATTTTTGTACGCTTTCTGTGAATGACGTCCCCGCACAGGATCACCAGATGCAAGACGACCACACTTTGTGCTACTTATATGTTATGTTAGCAAACCACATACATCTACATTTCTTGCATTCTGTCACACTTGTGCAGACAATTTGCAGTGTTTGTGATTAGTTATTGTTCAGTGTTCATTCATCTTTGGGATTTTGGTGTTATTTGTTTGATATACTGATGTTTATATTTTTGCAATTTTATCAGTATACAGTATATTTGATTTTGCTGTTCTAAAATGTAGTTTGAAATATTTTGTCATCTTTTCTTACTTTAACATTTATCTTGTTAAAATACAGAAATGGACTGTTTTCTTGAGCCATAGTGTTTTATTCTACATCACAGATAATGCGTACATTCATAAAAGTAAGTGGTGAAATTTTGCTCAGTATTGGTTCAAGTTCAGATACTTCAGGTTTTTATTAGACAAAACACATAAAAAATTTTGTGCAAAGCCATTGATTTATTTTTAAAACAACTGCACTGTGATATTTTTTAACAAAAACAGCATATTGTCCTTTTTTCAGCTCTAAGCATCATATGGGCCTCTTACTGGCTTTCCAACGGCTTTTGGGGTCACATGATGGTCGATAATGATATTTCAGGCCTTTCTTGAAATCACTTTAAAAATTGATCTGGAATATATCGATTTATACTATAATTTGTGCAAATTAACACAAATGGGGTGATTTTGACCACAAACAATAATTCATAGTTGGAGGGTAACATTCCTCTAGATTGCAAATGTACTGATACTAAAACCTGTGACCTCAAAAAGTACAAAGAACTGGAGCAAAAGAAAAATGGTGAAAGCTGTCAGAAACAGACAGGAAACTATATGGATGTTTTAGAAGAGGTAGATGTGGTCCAGTTGGCTGTATTAGTGTCTATGTGTCCTCTGTATGACTGGCATCCTGTCCAGGATGTACTCCATCCCCGTGCCCTGTCCTGTTTGGGATAGGCTCCAGGCCCCACAGCGCTCACCAGGATGAGAGGTTAGAAGATAGATGGGTGGATCCCGGAGAGATGCTCATAACCCTAATTTGTTGTTCTGTATCCAACCAGCTACTCTAGTATTTTTCATTATTTTTAAATGAGTTTTAGGAATGCCTTTCGCAGTCTAACTGACAAAGCAGGTTTTTGTGATCTAATGAACTGCCATGCCTTGTGATGGACTGCCGCCCCTCCTGGGAGATTCTCTGCCCTGTGATGGGTTGGCACCCCCCTCCTGGGAGATTCTCTGCCCTGTGATGGGTTGGCACCCCCCTCCTGGCTTTTTCCCTGCCCTGTGATGGGTTGGCACCGCCCCCTGCTTATTCCCTGCCCTCCTAAAGGGCTGGTGTCCCCATCTGGGTTATTCCCTGCCATGCGATGGGTTTGCCACCCCCTCCTGGGTTCCTCCTTGCATTGCGCCCATTATTTTCAGGTATATATTCCAGAGACCTGTAACCCTACATGGGACAAGTGGCTGTGGAACGTGAATTAAGTGATTAATTAATCAAATTACAAACAAATTAATAAATAATCATCTCTCCTGTTCGCACCACTGTCCTATTTTCAGTATTCACTATTACATTTGAGTTGGCCTCCCGTCCAGGGTGAGCACCAACCTTGTGCCATATGCTGCTGAGGAGAGGCTAGCAGCCCGTTTGCTAGATGGATGGATGATGGATGGATGGATTTATTTCACTGAACAATTCAATAAGCTCTGTAATAAATATAATTAAACTGGCAGTTAACATTCTCTGGCTGTCTAAATGCTCTTCTTTTTTGTCTCGCATTCTTCACATGTAGCCTGTGTAATAGTACAGGTGTAGCTGGTCCTGGTCCCTATAAGGGAAAACTCTATTTTATAAAAATCCGTGACTGCAATGAAAAAACTAAAAATGCAAAAACTCTTGTATTTTGGTTGCCTACTTATGCTTATGGTTAGAGCTGAGTAGGGGTTAAGTTAGCATTAGCATTTTTCCCATAGAAATGACTGAGCGGTCCCCATAAGGATATGTGTGTGTGTGTGTGTGTATAGGTGTTTCATTGATCACTATGACTATGCTCTAAATGATTTAAGCGGATTTAGCTTAAGTTGTAACTTTTCATGTGGAATGAACTGCAATGTCTCTGAATTAATTTAATTAATACTCATTAAGGTCAGTTCATTTACAATTCCTAATTTCAGGAGCCAGTTAATAAATCTAATTCATTTACAAGTATTTCTCCTATAATACGTGATACATGTTTACAATAATTCCCAGGAAAAGCATTTCCGGTAAGGCACTGCTCATTGACACAGATTATAAAGCTTGTTAGACTATGCAACATTATTTAGCAGGGCTGAGAGAAGGTGAGAGCTCCCCTAGTGGCCGCAGAAGTGCATTTCCCTAGAGCAGATATAATGGGCGGCAGCCTCATTGCTTTTTAATCACAACTTGGTGTAGGATCACACATGCACGTATCACAGGGCCTAAATTCCAGGTGGCCTGAGACAAGGCCGAGCCTGGTACGAGAGGCACCAAAGGGGGGTTACACACACGAACACATACACACAGATAACAAGGGAGGCCAGTACTCCAACTTTTATTGCCCTTGACTTGGCACACAACCCCCCCCCACATACACTCTGCCTTACATCTCACTCACCCAACAGACGAACACCCTAAAGGAAATTTCATTTAAGTTTTGGCTTTTGTATACCCTGTATATTGATTTACTCACGACTACTAGTCTCAATCTACAGATACGTTATGTTTGTATGTGTCCTTAGACAATCTTAGTGTTTTGTGTGCCACCCTTATAACCATGTTCACGGAGTATCACCTATTTTACCCCTTTGTACTTGAACACATATAAATTTAAATAAATAGATAGGTATAGCTACCATTGTATATATGTTCTCATGGTATACCAGAAGAATCTGGAAAATTAGTGTAACCAATGTGTCCTAACTTTGTTAAAACCCCCCCCTTCTCTTCCAACATTCCTTTGTGGTCCTTATCTGATCTTGGTGGACAGTCACCAAGTTTCTTTGTTTCTACCATGCTATGTTAAAAGAACTGAATTAAGGTGTATCTTATCCATTCTGGAGAAGATGAATTGGCATAAGCCACACCAAACAAAATATGTTGTTTCCAGATGTGCAACTTATATTGATATTACCACAAACTAACGGCCACGCCTATCTATGGATAAGATGTGCTGTTTGTAATATGAATATTTGATGTAATATCCGCACAAAGTGTAACATCTGTTGAGGTGCAACCCAAAACACCTGTATCCTGATGTGAATCAGTCACATAGATAAAATAATTAATTGTTTAATCAATTAATACAGAGGGTATGAGGTATGTACCTGTGAAGCTGGTATGGCATGTTTGGTGTCAAACTGATTGTTAATCACCCCTGATTGCAAATCTGGTCAGTGATTACCATAAAAGTGGATGTATCAAAAGTTATAACAGCTTAATGAAAATCATCAGTAAAGGGAGAATCAGTCGAGCCATAAATCTCAAAAGGACTGATACAGACCCCCTTCCGAAAGCCCGCCAAATGGATGGCCAGCCATTGGGCCAGGAGTCGAATTCCTGGTCATCCCTATTCATGAACTTTACAGCATAAAATCCTGGCACCTCAGAACAAAGGCGAGCAGAACAACCGCCAGCCAGCGCAGAGAATAACCGCCAGCCCGAAGGAGAACATCAGTCCGGGAGGAGAGAAGCCCACAAGAAGCCCTCCGGTGAAGGCCCAGCTGAACAGAGAACAGCACCCAAGACAAAGCTTCACCAGGAGAGAGAATCTAAAGGGACTCCACTCCACTGCTCCAAACGCCGCGCCTTCCTGAGTGCCATCAGCTCAGCAGCTCTGCCATCAACTGCCAAGACCCCCCCCCCCCACTCTTCAACCAAGTAAATCAACTTCCTTTCATTCTAACAACTTAAGCTGTTCTGTTTAACCTGCTATAAGACTTTAGGGTCGTGTTTCCACAAACTATGCTTGCTTTGCAGAACAGTATTTCCCATTTAAGGTTACTCATTTAAATCCGGTCATTGCATTTTCATAATTACATCGTTTGTTTTATTCCGTTATTTCGTGTTTGTTGTTTGTGTTAGGTGTAATGTCTGTCTTATGTTAGTTGTAGTGTTAGTTAGGAATAAATGCATGTCTTTTACACAACTTCAGCTTCCGTCATTGAGTACTCACACTAAGTTCCTGCCTCTGTGCGATCTTGCTACACGCTCTGAACCTCAAACTCGCCTGAAACATCGCGAGACTCTCTCTCATTGGCCGTGAGGGAAGCTTCGCTACCAATCGTGTACATTACCTGGTGATGCAGCTCGCTGGGCGAGCCTTCTAACCCAGGTTACTAAGCGATACTGGTAATTAGTGAATCCCATTTAAGTCTCACATTAACAGACTCACAGGGATGCCGCAATTGAGTTTGGAGGAGCCGACCATTCGGCATAACAATTGATTAATAATCAGCATTAAATAATAATTCATTAAACTTTAATTAATTCAAACATATTGGTGGAGAATATTAAAATTTATTTGAGCTAATAATTCCTACATTAATAGTGAAGAACGCGGGCACAAGGTTCAAACTTTTTGTGAGCACACAATTTAAACTTTTTATGACCGAACATGCAGTTGAATAAGCGCTACTGTGAACAGGTTGCAAAGTTGAGGATTAATTGCACTCACGGCAGTCCGAAGGCATTTAAACGGGATTATACGGGCTTATTATTTTTTATTTCTATTATTAGTAGTTATTTTCTTTTGTTTTAATTTTCGGTTATTTTATTTTAGGTTTCATTCGTTTTAAACTGCAGTAAACTTAAACCCTATATCTGACGAGATTCTCAGGTATAGCGCGTTGTTTCCAGGATAGATTCGGACGAGTTTCTCCGTTTCTATATATCCTGGCAGAGATCTCTCTCTCTATTAGCGATCAGAAATTCTTGTTACGAGTTCTAACCTGAATTTTGTTGCGCTTGTACTCTCTGAGATAAGACCGATAGCTTAGCTACCTATCAGGATCTTTCTCGTATGTGTGTGCCTGCTTTAGACAAAGCAAGTTTAACACCGCTTTGCGCTGTGAGTCAAGTGTGTGTGTTATTTAGAATTTGGGAGTCTCCAGTGCTTGAGACCCGCCGTGGTTAAGCACCATTTGCGACGAGATATAGTGAACTCGCTATTTAGATCCGTCGCCGTAACGCGAGCGCTGTCTCGTTTCAGCAATTGTTTTGAGGGGTTTTAAACTGCGCAAGACACAGAAGTTAGCCGCAAGCGGCGTGTGCGTACGTTAAAAGTGTATGTCACTCATCTAGCGTCGGCAATCGCCTAGCAACCGTCTTGTTTACGAGTGCAGTCAGCGAACGCCACTCTAACCACTTAAAGGTCAGAGCCCTGAAGGCCTGCCTGACGCCATTTGTTTTTTTCTCCTGGGTCACCAGTGACCCCACCCCTTAGGCTCACGTACCTGGGACCCCCCCCCCCACAAAGGGAGCAACGTCCCATTGAGCCTCTAGTGGTCAGTCATAGAACTACCACTCCATTTCGAAATTGCGCCTCTACTGGTCAGGCATTGGACTACCACTCCATTTCGAAATTGCGCGTCTAGTGGTCAGGCATTGGACTACCACTCCATTTCGAAATTGAGCCTCTAGTGGTCAGGCATAGAACTACCACTCCATTTCGAAATTGCGCCTCTAGTGGTCAGGCATTGAACTACCACTCAATTTCGAAATTGCGCCTCTAGTGGTCAGGCATTGGACTACCACTCCATTTCGAAATTGCGCCTCTAGTGGTCAGGCATAGAACTACCACTCCATTTCAAAAGTGCGCCTCTAGTGGTCAGGCATAGAACTACCACTCCATTTCGAAATTGCGTCTCTAGTGGTCAGCCATAGTAGTGTAACAACATCTGAGTTGGGTCTCTAGTGGTCAACACCGGTAATACCAACACACATAATTGGACACACAGGTTCTTGCCTGAATGCAGGAATCAACTTCACAGACCAAATCGATTAGATCACAACACATTAACATCTAATTAGGTTATTGCTGCATAACTAATTGATGTTTACAATTAAACAATAAGAAACAATTAATTTGGTTTGATTTCTGTTTTACCTTTTTGATTTATTTTAGGTTTTACTTCATTTTATGCTTTCATTCACTCCCTCTCCCCCAACAAGGAGACTTGCATAGAAGTTCAACCATTATTAATAACAGTAAACCAGTTACATATACAATCACATCAGGGAGTCGTTGAGGTTTTGGACGTGATCGGTTGAGCTTTTCCTGTGCTGGGTGCTTACCATTCGCTCTCTGTTGGTTGAGTTTGCCTGTGGCTCTGCTGTCACTGCTTACGATCGTACAGTTTGTCAGAACCGAAGGGGAGTTCTCAGCAATTGGACGCCCAAAAGCGCGCCAGCCCGGCTGCACCCGCTGACTCATTAAGGGCAAGGCTGACAGGTACCTCAGGCAGTCACTACAACTTTTTGAGCAGGACCTCGTCTAGGGTGAGTTCTGAGAACGGCCCTAGCTTGGACTCTCACTAGGGTGGGTGACACCTGAAGGCTATTTTGCCAGCCTTGGTCGAGTCAGGTCTCAGGCAGTGCAGCCGATAAGCTGAGCCCCACCTGGCTTGTCTCATTTGTGCGTACAGAACACCCCCTTCCGAGTTGACATTGCTGGGGATCGGGGGAGTGGGAGCTGGACTTGGGCCTGCTTGGCTGGGATTGAGCTTGTGGGACGTGCCCTACACAGAAGGGACACCTGACAGCGTTCAAACCTCTCTAACTGCATGACTAGCTTAACACCGCAACACCTCATATAGGGACAAATAAAGCAGAACCTGCTAGTGGTCCCCCTTCTGGTCAAAGCGGAGTTGTACAACAGAGCCCAACCCAGGGGTAATCTGATCTGCAACAGCAAGCTACGTTTGAATGCAGTCCTATTGGTTTGAAGCTGTTATTTCTCATTTCCTGTTCCCAACTTCTCCTGTGGTCTTCTGACACTGTCAATAGCCACAGATCTGCACTTTCCAGGATAAGGCTTTATCCTTTCCCCCTCACTAGGGCATCTCTCAGGCCCTAGAGTAACTCACACTGTTCTAACCTGCAACAACTTCTCCCAGGGAACAATTTTTGTTTGTTTATTTTGTCGTGGGTAACTATTCCCGTGGTTCACTACACCCTTCCAGTTACCCATTGACAGGCCCCAGTTCTACTTTATTTTATTTTGTTGGTTTAATTGGTTTGCCCAGATTTAGGTGTTAGGCCTCCCACCTAGGCAACACCCAGCCTGAGTAACAGATTTCTGCGGCCACCCTCCTGTTGACCGAGTCACAATGACCCACATGGAAAGCCCACTGGACCAGTGGAAAGACTTTGGTATCTGGCCTGAAGATGTGACTCCCAACTTGCCGCCTGGTCATGTCGATCTCACATGGTCCAAAGAAGCTGACCAAATTGAGGACGACATTGCCGAACTTATGGACATGCCACCCACTCAGAAATGCGGGAGTAAAGAGCTAACCAAAATACTCGGCTCCCTCGCACACAAACTCCTAGCCAGGCTGAAGCTGAATGAAGAGGGAACGTCCCGTCTCCAGCAAAGGGTGCAAGCACTCCAACAGCAGGAGGAAAACACCCAACGACTACTGGCAGAGGCACAGAGAGATGCAGTCCAGGCCCAACATCACATTGGGAACCTGAAGCAAGAACTCCAAAAGAGAAGCTTTCCACCCCATGAGGAGGAGGAGACGGAAGAAGGCGAGAGGCCTCACACCAGCAAAAAGCTTCAACACACCCTGGAAGAGCTCAGAGCTGAAGCTGACCAGCAAAAACAGCAAGCCAGAGCCACCAGAGAAAACCTCGAAGCCGGACTGGACCAGGCCGACACCCTGCTGGACAGAGCCCACGCGGAGCTCAAGAAAAAGGATGGTTGGATCCAGGCCCTGGAAAACCATCTGGCCGAGGCACAGAGACGCCTGCACAAGCTGAATCACCAACTGATCAGCTCCCAAGAACAGCTCACCGAGGCCAGAACGAAACATTGGGCTGACGCAGAAGAGATTGACCAGCTGAGACGGGGACTGAAGCAAGCATATGAGGTGAAGTCAGAATTTGGAACATCCTACGATTCAGTGATGGCACCGACTTCCTCTCCAACAATGCTGTCTCCCCCAAGGCACTCAGACCGCGCTCAAGGGACCTCTCATTGGGACAAGGTACCGCCTTGCCCAACACCGGACCTTGAGGACCTACATTTCCCAACTTGAGTCCATTCCATTCCTCATTGGGAAAGATTTGCTGAACCGGTTCGAGCCATTGTTAGACTTCCAACGTCAGAAAATTTGGGCTCAAGTTAGAGAACCGCTGCCACTGTGGACACCTGACACAGCCACATGGGAATGTCAAACCCTGGCTGTCTCCTCAGACCTCACTCCACACCATGGAGAGAACGCAGCAGGAGATCAGTGTCTTGACACAAGAGACCCATACCAGCATCATGACTCCTTCCTGTGCAGGCAGGACCCTACCCTGGAATCCTTCTGCCCCAAGATCACGAAAGGCATGTGGCCCCAAGGCATGGAAGTCACAGATGTGGTAATGACCATGGAAGTAGAAGAGTCACCAGTGACAAAAGGAACTGTATGTCACGTGGAGCTTGCTGATGACCAACACCTGACAATCCATGCTATAACTGCCCAGCCTGACGCAGTACAGTCACCCAGCTGCCACAGCTATTCTCAGGAGGGACCAGCAGCACCCAACATTTTGGACACGCCCACACCAATGGAACTGTCGCGACACCACTACTTTGAGAAAAATGTCTGTCAAGACATGATCACCATTTATGTAGATGGGTGCTCATTCAAACATCAGGGTACCCTGAAAGCTGGAGCTGGCATTCTGTGGCTCAATGACGACCCTGTCCCACCACAACAGCTCAAGCTTGGTCCTCACACATCGCAGTACACAGAGCTGGCAGCAATCTTAATAACCCTGGAGATGGCCTCCGAACGTGAAGTAAAGGACCTGCTGATCTGCAAAGACTTCAGCTATGCACGTCTCAGCTTCATGTGCCATCTCCCTCACTGGACACAAAATGGCTTCAAGACATCAGGGAACAAGCCAGTCAAACACCAAGACCTCCTGCACACGTGCGATGCTCTGATTACCGCACGCAACACGCAGATCTATTGGAAGAAGGTCAGCGGTCATTCCAGACTCCTAGGACTGGACAAGACATACGATGACCACACGGATGCACTCACCAAAGCAGGACCACTGCACGGTGACTCGTGGGAGTTTTGCTCCCTCCCACCCACCCATGTCGTCCAGGTTGTCACCTGCAGCCACAGCCAAGCACCTACCTCGATGCCAGAGGCCTCACTGCTAGAACTTTCCCTTCAGGTCTCCAACTCTGACATCATCTCTCTCCAGCCCACTGATGCTGTGCTGAACAAGGTCTGCGATCACCTCCGCGACCTCTCTGCTAACTCGATCTCCACAACTGATCAGGCATCCCTTCCTGACCTCCATCACCTGATGATGGCTTTACCCTTTCTTCATCTTGCCGAGGGCGTACCTCTTGATGTCCCTGATGCCCACACTTCACCACGGCTCGTGGTCCCTCAGGCACAAAGGGGGGTCATGCTACTGTACGCCCACGATGCACCCTGTGCAGGACACCGCAATGCCAAAACAACCTACGAGACACTTAGTCAAGTAGCCTACTGGCCTAACATGCGACAGGATGTAACAGAATATGTGAAAGGATGTCTGGTCTGCTGCCAATTTCAACCAGCAAACCCAAACCACAAGGCCCCTCTGCAGCGACGGGGTATCAATTTCCCATGGTCAGATCTACAGATTGACTGGGTAGGACCCCTGACGAGATCAGCTCGCGGAAACAAATACTTCCTCACAGTCACCTGTCAGTGGGTAGAATGCCTCCCGGCACCCAATGACACAGCCCAGACAACGGCATATCTGCTCACAAACCATGTGTTCTCCAGGTTTGGCCTCCCACTGAAAGTCAACTCAGACCGAGGCACCCACTTCACAGCCAAAGTGATGCAGGACAATTGGAAACTGTTGGGGATCAAAGCCCAGTTCCACATCAGCCACCATCCTATGGCATCCGGCCAAGTAGAACGGACCAACCGAACCGTCGTCGGTATGGTCAAGAAATATGTGGCATCCAATCAGAAAGATTGGGATGTGAAATTGCCTCTGGTGCTCATGGCAATCAGAGCCACACCCCACAAGTCCACAGGAGTGTCCCCCTTCGAACTGATGACAGGACGACAAATGACACTCCCTCTCCACCTGCTCTACCAACCTGGTGACAACAATCTCATCACAGCCTACACCACACAACAATATCTGGACAGCCTGCACCAGCATTTGAGAGCTTCCTTTGCATTCGCCCAACAAAACCTGCAAAGAACCGCAGAGGGCAGGAAAGCCTACAATGACCAGAAAACCTCACAAGATGAACTCCAAGTGGGAGACAAAATCTGGTACTATAGGTTTGTGCAACCAAACTCAGCACAAAGACTTTCCAGGAAGCTTCTACCACGCTGGTCGGGACCACATGAGATCGTGGACAAACTGTCACCTGTGGCTTACCGAATCCGAACCAACAAAGGCACCCACGAAACATGCCTCAAGTGGGTTCATCGGAATCAAATCAAGAAATACCAAGCCCAGAGAAAGCCTGAAACACCCACCAACCAGTCTTCTCAAGATGAAGCCAGCAGCTTGGAATAAACCACATTCCAACCAAAAGAAAGACATCTTTTCAGTCTGAAATCTCCCCAAACTCCCAAGGAGAAAGACCAAAGAGAAAGGGGAGGAAAGATGGTCACAGATAGGGTAGATTAAGGTGGTGGGCCTGACTACTGATATCTGGGTGACCTTTTCAGTTTTTGCTGTACTTATCTGTTTCTTTCTTTTGATAGCTTTTCATTTTATTTTGGTTGTTGTTTTTGGTAAGGACCTGGGGTGGCTCACGCGTGCCCGGGAAATTACTGAAGAGGATCCAGTTTTGCAATTTTCTTTGTCCCGTTTGTTTCTTTGCAATTGTTCTCTGGCCAAGAATTGTTGCCCACTATTTCTTTCTCCTGTTCTCTTTTGCACCGGTGTGCACAACATTCAGAGTCTCGACTCACCACCTCACTCCTAATCTGGTCTTTATTTTCTACCCCCTATTGCTAGGATGATGCTGCCCCCGCTATTAGCATTACTCTGCCTAGGAGGCTGAGGCTCCAGTCTGACACGGCGTTCCCTGGGCCTCCGCCTGGCACCGTCTTCCGGGGACAGCCCGGTCTCGTGATTACCAACTGTTGTACTCACACAGAGAGAGTATTCGTCGGACGATGTCAACTGAGCCATTACCTGCCCGAGAGACCCCAAACTAGTGGGACAGGTGTCAGATGGACTCAGGAGGCCCTGCATCATGCTGCCGCTGACACTACCCACAGATTGGAGCAGTAACCCAACGACCGAGACCCAAGCTGAGTCCAATCGACGGCCCAAGAGGCTCCTGAGCACCCTGCTGGGAGCTGCAGCAGCCGTTGGCACCCTGTTCGACATAGGATTCACCACTCCTCGCGGTCCCAGAAGCCAGGCGCCAGCCCCTGAGCCTCCTCCCTGTCCATCCTGTCACTGTGCCACCCAGAGTGCCAAACAATGGGATGTCAACAATGCCTCGTTGCATGGTGGTGATCCTGTTTCAACTTCCGTCGCCTGAATGATGGCAATGCCATCATCAGCCGAAAGGGGGGATATGTAGGATCACACATGCACATATCACAGGGCCTAAATTCCAGGTGGCCTGAGACAAGGCCGAGCCTGGTACGAGAGGCACCAAAGGGGGGTTACACACACGAACACATACACACAGATAACAAGGGAGGCCAGTACTCCAACTTTTATTGCCCTTGACTTGGCACACAACCCCCCTCCACATACACTCTGCCTTACATCTCACTCACCCAACAGACGAACACCCTAAAGGAAATTTCATTTAAGTTTGGCTTTTGTATACCCTGTATATTGATTTACTCACGACTACTAGTCTCAATCTACAGATACGTTATGTTTGTATGTGTCCTTAGACAATCTTAGTGTTTTGTGTGCCACCCTTATAACCATGTTCACGGAGTATCACCTATTTTACCCCTTTGTACTTGAACACATATAAATTTAAATAAATAGATAGGTATAGCTACCATTGTATATATGTTCTCATGGTATACCAGAAGAATCTGGAAAATTAGTGTAACCAATGTGTCCTAACTTTGTTAAAACCCCCCCCTTCTCTTCCAACATTCCTCTGTGGTCCTTATCTGATCTTGGTGGACAGTCACCAAGTTTCTTTGTTTCTACCATGCTATGTTAAAAGAACTGAATTAAGGTGTATCTTATCCATTCTGGAGAAGATGAATTGGCATAAGCCACACCAAACAAAATATGTTGTTTCCAGATGTGCAACTTATATTGATATTACCACAAACTAACGGCCACGCCTATCTATGGATAAGATGTGCTGTTTGTAATATGAATATTTGATGTAATATCCGCACAAAGTGTAACATCTGTTGAGGTGCAACCCAAAACACCTGTATCCTGATGTGAATCAGTCACATAGATAAAATAATTAATTGTTTAATCAATTAATACAGAGGGTATGAGGTATGTACCTGTGAAGCTGGTATGGCATGTTTGGTGTCAAACTGATTGTTAATCACCCCTGATTGCAAATCTGGTCAGTGATTACCATAAAAGTGGATGTATCAAAAGTTATAACAGCTTAATGAAAATCATCAGTAAAGGGAGAATCAGTCGGGCCATAAATCTCAAAAGGACTGATACAGACCCCCTTCCGAAAGCCCGCCAAATGGATGGCCAGCCATTGGGCCAGGAGTCGAATTCCTGGTCATCCCTATTCATGAACTTTACAGCATAAAATCCTGGCACCTCAGAACAAAGGCGAGCAGAACAACCGCCAGCCAGCGCAGAGAATAACCGCCAGCCCGAAGGAGAACATCAGTCCGGGAGGAGAGAAGCCCACAAGAAGCCCTCCGGTGAAGGCCCAGCTGAACAGAGAACAGCACCCAAGACAAAGCTTCACCAGGAGAGAGAATCTAAAGGGACTCCACTCCACTGCTCCAAACGCCGCGCCTTCCTGAGTGCCATCAGCTCAGCAGCTCTGCCATCAACTGCCAAGACCCCCCCCCCCCACTCTTCAACCAAGTAAATCAACTTCCTTTCATTCTAACAACTTAAGCTGTTCTGTTTAACCTGCTATAAGACTTTAGGGTCGTGTTTCCACAAACTATGCTTGCTTTGCAGAACAGTATTTCCCATTTAAGGTTACTCATTTAAATCCGGTCATTGCATTTTCATAATTACATCGTTTGTTTTATTCCGTTATTTCGTGTTTGTTGTTTGTGTTAGGTGTAATGTCTGTCTTATGTTAGTTGTAGTGTTAGTTAGGAATAAATGCATGTCTTTTACACAACTTCAGCCTCCGTCATTGAGTACTCACACTAAGTTCCTGCCTCTGTGTGATCTTGCTACACGCTCTGAACCTCAAACTCGCCTGAAACATCGCGAGACTCTCTCTCATTGGCCGTGGGGGAAGCTTCGCTACCAATCGTGTACATTACCTGGTGATGCAGCTCGCTGGACGAGCCTTCTAACCCAGGTTACTAAGCGATACTGGTAATTAGTGAATCCCATTTAAGTCTCACATTAACCCTTTCATGCACGCACTATGAAAAAAATTGTCTAGATTTTTTTTATATTGATTTTATTACTCTAAATGAGACTAAAACTGAAAATCATTTTTAATTTTTTAAAAATATAATTTTATATAGAAGTTATTTTACTGTCCACGTATGTGGACACTGCGCAACAAAGGGGTAAAAATGAATAAAGAGAGACGTCAGAAAATATGGACCATTATATAACTTTAATGTAAAAAAACAACTGATTTTTCAAGTATATAATGACAGGATGTGTTGGATATATTATTAAGCTCATAAAATGATTTTTTTAAACACGCTGTGTAACATATCATGTTTAAACTGTATCAAAATTCTAAAGGCTTCTCACCCTGTGCAATTACATTGACCATCCCAGTAAAGGCAGGGAGATTTCCCTGATACAGATTGTCCCTACGTGCCCATATTCTGTTGTTCTGACTACCTCTTCTCCTGTAAGGACCGCTTCCATTACCATTACCTCTGCCTCGTCCTCTTCCTCTGCCTCTGCCGTCCACCATCTCAACCTCTTGTCTGCCTGTGTCACTCTCTGTCTCATTCTCTGATGCTCCCTCATCACCCTTTGCCTCATTCTCTGGTGGTCCTTCTGTGTCACTTTCTGAATCTGTGCCAGATGCTTGTGGTAGGTAATCGTCATCACTGCCATCACTATCACTTCCACTGCCCTCTGGGATTTCCTCAACTACTCTGTACTGAGATGATTTGGGTAGTTCCTGGTTGAAAGGGAAAATGTGATTGGTCTCATTGGTCTCGCTCTCTGTCTGTGTGTGTGTGTGTGTGTGTGTTTGTTTGTTTGTGTGTATGTATAAAATCACTATCTAATGTCATAGTATATTTCTCTATGGAGAACATGCACACCTCTATATATTTCTGTAATGTTGTCACTGAAAGGCAGTACACATAATTTATAATATGTAGTGAGATCATTATTTATGTTTATACAGTATGTTTAATAAATGTTTGTTTTCTTGTAATATAAAGTAGTTAAATTAATCTTTGAACAATATAAATAAAAAAAACCTCCCTAATTACAAAATCAGATTTTTGGTCATTTAACTCCTTTGTTGCGCAACGTCCACATATGTGGACAGTTGGTTTTTAAGGTCTGCAAACTATATTTTACCTCAAATTTCATTTCTAAAAACATAGAATTGTCCAACATACTATCCTGTACATCATAATATTTTTTTTTACCTGATTTTGCCTTTTTGAGTAGAACATTTTTACAGAAATGCCTGGAGCATTTAGCACATGGCCATTACGGTCAGCCATGTTGAATTAATGATGTAATCAAACAGTCAATATTCCAAATACAAGATTATACATATTGTTAATATATAGCGATGAATCTACTAACACTGCCCTCAAGTGGTTTGGAGTATATCAATATGATAAATAAATAGGAAATGGAGTTAAATTTACAGTCCTCAAATGTGGACGTTGTGCATGAAAGGGTTAACAGACTCACAGGGATGCCGCAATTGAGTTTGGAGGAGCCGACCATTCGGCATAACAATTGATTAATAATCAGCATTAAATAATAATTCATTAAACTTTAATTAATTCAAACATATTGGTGGAGAATATTAAAATTTATTTGAGCTAATAATTCCTACATTGGGATAGAACAACAAATTTAATCATTCTGCTCATTTAATATTTCGATTTTAATTAGGTTTACTTTTTGGATATCCATGTTTACATAATATTTAGAATCCCACTGCAGTTGAGAATGGAATGCCACAGATATTAGTCTCCACCACATATCATTGCTTGTTTTACTTCAGGATTCCTTTGGTTGTTTAAACTGATTGCTCTGTATCAGTTGGCTTTGTGTGTTTTGAGATGTATAATTGCCAAAGAGTCCTGAAAAGCTGATGGTTTAGATACCAGAATTAGTATGAGCAGGACTTAATGTGTTTTCTTATGGTGGGGATGTTAGAAGACATTGAGGTTTTTTATTCTATGTACATCCAATCTTAGCCACCCACCCAAGATCACTCCATGGAGCACGAACCAACACACCCCACCAAGATCCGTTTTAGCTGTGGTAGCCAATATATTTGGGGATTTATGCACTTGTCCTATTCAACATCATAACAGTGAATTAAAAATCTACTACATCAAAGGCAGTACCATGTCATGCTATGCAAATATACATATACATACAGCTCAGGCTCTTTTCTGCAAATATAAGGCTACAAGGCCAAGTGTGGGTAATCAAAATGGCCTTACATTAACAAATACATCACCCCAAAAAGCATTACATGAGCAATCACAGCTATTCCATTTTTTTTTTATCTCAACAGAGAACATCTTGCAAGATCAGTATTTGGGAGAGTTTCCTTCATGACGGTGGGTGAAATATACCACAGCTGCAGAAAAGCCCAGTCTTGGCAGAATAGCCATATTAATGAGCTCTTGAGCAAAGACCTTTACTCCCAAAGGGACAGAAAACTGTATCAGGCCATGCTGGCAAAGACCCTTGTTTCAAACCTGGTATCACTTTGCGTTGAATGCTGAAAAGGGCCCTTTAAATACATTAGGTATGTTATTTGCTAAACTTGGGTTTACTTTACTCATAAAAAGTAATATCCCAATTTACCCAAACGAGTGAGTACAAATATTGATTTGAAATATTAATTAATGTTAATATTAAAATTTATTAATATTAATATTGAAATATTGATTTGAGTAAATCTTATAGGATAGTACTGTGACAGTGGGTAGACTATAGCTTTATTTATTTAAAATGTTTCTTAGAATTGGTATAAAGTCAACCCAAAAAAGTGAGTGCAAATTGTTACATCATTCAATCTGAGTAAATTCTACAGTTTATTTTTTTCCAGTTCATGTACAGAATTACAGTACATTACAGTATTTTATCAACAAGGTTCTCATAAATATTGCCCAGAAAGCGTTTTTTCTACAGTATTGTACTATTTTAAACAGTATGTTACTGTAATAATGTCACTGTTTATTACAGCAGGGGTGCAGATTGAACCCATGACCCTGGAGGCGTGAGGCTATAGTAGGAGCAACGGGCCACTATTCATACTGTGAGAAATGATGTATTTTTAATCATACATTGTAACTGATATGTCGTTACACTGCTTGTGTATGCTTTGCACCTTGCCTTTCTCCCTTACTTGTGTTTCTTGTTCTCCACACCTTGTGAGCTTCAACATGAATTGATTGATTGTTTTTTTTAATAAGGCCCCAGGTTAGTTAGGTCCAGTCTCCTGGAAAATCACTAGAATGTGTCCTTGCCTTTGGAAGCTAAGAGCGTCTTATTTTCAGGGAGAGCCCTGTAATATTTAGTTTAATAAATTATTTTTATTGATAAACCTTCATACTGATAATCCTCTTGTAGTGGTCCTAAAAGAAAACATGACTGAAGATATTATCCATTTTAGTAGACACATTTCACGATTCAGTAACCTGACTTGTCCAATAGATGGCAGTGTAGTACTTCGACTAAGACGTGCTATGGAAATTGCCGGTAAAAACGGAAAGCTGGTTTTCCATTTTAAACGTTTGTCTGACTGAAATGACCACATGTTGTACATATGTAATCGTACTATACATCTAACCTTCAGCGTTGTATTACCTACCTTAATTATCTGCAGCAATAAAATATGTACGCGTAATTGGACAGCTGCAAGTTAAGCAATCTGTCTGATTTTACATTGAAGTAGGCATGGACGCAGGAGAGACCTGTGAATAAGCTTAAAGTATACATAAAATATGATAAAATAATACATATTTTTAAACATTTAACTGGATAACGACAGCTTCACAGTACTTATATAACCCTGCACAATTTCGAATATCATCACAGCTCCCTGAAAATTAACAGCTATCATTATAGTACAAATAAGCAGTTATCCAGACATCCCGACTCTCCGGGAAGTTCCGGGAGTCTCCCACATATTGACAGCGACTCCCTGATACCCGCAAATTGAATAAAATATCCCGGAAAGAAGAGGAAGTAAACAAGAGCATGCACGCGAGACAGTAGTGTGTGCATCGCGCACTCGAGAGACGCGCGCGTACGACGGAATGAGCGAGAGAAAGAGAGAACGTGCATATATGTGTGGATCCCTGCGTGTGTGCCTGTAGCCCGTGCTAGACAGACAGCATCCTGATTGGTTTACTTAGCAAATTAAGCCATTCAGATTTCAATGTGGGCGGGCTTCTATTTAACTTCTCGAGGACCGAAGTTATCGGTTCAGTGGAGCATCATGACAGACGGAGAGTGCCCCAAAAAACGGAAGTATAAAACGCATTTCACTTCAGAAAGTGTATCCATGTTTAATAAGGATGAAAATAATGACAGTGTTGCGTGCTGTACTGTTAGCAACAGTGATTTCAGCATTGCTCATGACGGTTTAAACGACTGTAAAATGCATGTTGAGGTGAGTTTAACAAGTGTCATTTCATGTGCTGTATTATTCAGGTCTACACTAGTTAGATACTTGGTTAGTTGCCAATGCTGTCATGAAAGACTCCTTGAACACTTTTGTAACGTAGCAATGGAATATAATTAAGGAATTTGCATAAATGGTAAAATAATCTACTTATATTATTGTCAAAATAATACATAATATTGACCTTCGTAATTTAGTGCGCTGACTAGAGGAAATTAATGAAGAAATTAAACTGTGAAATCAAGTTTATTGGAGTTACATCTCACTCCTTGTCGGGCGGTTGGGGGCACCTCACAGAACTGAGTTTTTGCAGGTTGGGATGTCTGAATTATTCTACCTTAGGGAAGGGAGGGGGTCCTGGCTGTGAAAGTTGGGGGGCGGCGGCAGACGATCTCAGAGGCAAACTGCTGTCCACCCAAAAATGCAGGCCCCTCATGTAAGATCACATCCACCCAAATGTTCCAACCCCAGAGGCAAGCTGCTTTCAACTCAACCCCCTGACCCCAGAGGTAAGCTCACTTCCACCCAAAGACCCTGATCACAGAAGTAAGCTGACATTCACCCAAACCCCCAGCCCCCAGAAGGAAGCAGCCATCTATCTAAACGACCTACCCCCAGAGGTAAGTTGACATCCATCCAACTGCCTTGATCCTAGGCGAAAGCTGCCCCGGTACGTCTAGGTGGTGACACTCCATCCTACAGGGTTCACGTGATGCACTTTCCTGAAGCACACAGAGGACACTTCGGGTTTTAGGTAAGTGTGCTTTGTTTTTCTGTGTGTGTGTTTTATTTGGTATGGATTTTATTTAATGGCACGTAAAGATTTTATTGAGCACTGTTTTGGTTGATCACTGTAGCACTTATTCATCAATATTAACATTATTAACATTTATTAGCATTTTATTTGATCTGTTGTGCTGTTTATTGTGCGATTAACCTATTTCATTCCCAAGCTTACTGATTTTATGTGTTTTGGGAAGGTGTATGATGCCGTTTTAGCCCGACCCTTGTGCAGAGTAGGGCTGCACGATATTGGAAAAAAATTACATTGCGATATTTTTTTCCAAACGATATATATTGCGATATTGAGAGCCATCAATCCAGGCTAAAGTCAATAATTACCAATAATTACATATTAATAATTTCACTAATAAGCAAGCTTCATTACAAGTGACAAAAAGGTTACTTAATATTTTATTCCAAAATTCGAACATTTCTGTAAACACAAAAGCAGAACACATTTTTAAATAAAACAGCAGCTTTACACCAACCCCCCTGATTGATTTACAACAATATAACTTAAAATAAATATATTTTTTATAAAACAACTTATAAGCATTTTGGTTCACAATCTTTTAAGTCAACTTTTCTTAGCCAAAGTGCCAAAGTAAAACAGTGTTGGTGTTGGTCATCATAATCATGGCTAAATATATGAAATAAACAAAATGAAATAAAATTTTTATATATTTTGTATTAAATCTTCTAAACAGATTAGAGAACATATTCCTGTAAACAGAAAAGCTGAACACATTTAAACAGCAGCTTTGCAACACCAACCCCCCTGATTGGTTCATAACATAACTTAAATATATATTTTTTTATTTGCTTTGCTAACTCAAGGTTTTCAGCTAAGAATACAAGTCTATCAACTAGAGGTCGACCGATATATCGGGCCGATATTTAGCATTTTTTAATGTATCCGCATCGGCCGATATCCGAGTGCACTACGCCGATTTTCAGACAGGCACGTCTGCGGGCAGCCCAGTGTTATTGTTGCTGTGGAACACGTGACCCATGCTGCCTTGTGCAGGGCCACAGCCAGAAGTTTTGGAAGAGTCCTGGGATAAAACGGTAAGGCTTAAATTCTGATCTTTCAATGACCTGTTTATTTAAGTAGTTTGCTATGAAATGTTGCTTTAAAAGAAAACGCGAATTACGCTATTGGGAACTGGGGTAATGATAATGAGCCTTCAACCAACTGTAGCTTACAGGTAACATTAAGGATCATTGATTCTAATAGAGTTCGTTTTGTGCGCTTATTGGTGGGCTCACAGACGTTTTTTAATCGTTAAAAATCATTTTAGTTGTTAACATTTTAATTATTACCATATCTGCCCGATGTTATCAGTTACGTTTTTTTTCTTGTGTCGGAGAGTTTCACTCTGTGAGTGTGTGGGGCGGAGCAGGCAGCTCTCAAATACTGCAGCGTGTGTGAGAGTTGCGTTACTCTGCCCTGATCACAGACAGCGCCGTCCTCGGGAGACACAGAGCTGCTAAGAACAATGCATGGCGGAGAAAAGTGTTTGTTCGAAAGCCTGGTTACCATTTACTTGAGCTGATGCTGACAATGGTCCTTCTGTGCAACTTTTTTTCATTTGAGACCGGAGATTCAAACAATTTGTCAGACGTCTAGATAAAAAGTGCATGACTTTGCGCAGTTAGTTTCCTCATTAAACATGTCTGTCCTTTATACGGGCTTATACGTAGACAACGTCACAATCACTAGGGGCTTATGTTGTCCTTGCATACAAGGCTGTGCAATACGACAGTTATTTTATTTTATTTTCCGGGATCACTAGATTCTGATTGTGAATTTGGCTTTAAGCTATCTGTCTGCTAACAACAGAAACAACATGTTAGTGTACACTACTCATCATACCATGATGCACTTAGTGTTTTTTTTTTCTTCAAAATGTATTAGAGTGTAATTGTTTTAATGTGCATGGAATACTGGAATTGTAGAATGAATTGAAGATGAAGGTACTATAATAAAAATTCTAACCTTGCATTTATTCTTCTGTTTTAGTAATTGCTGTCTGATGGCTGAACAAAAATCTAATCCTGTATGGCAGCATTTCACAAAGCCAACACCAGGAAAAGCCAGGTGCAATATCTGCAGCAGACTGGTGAGCTTGGGAGCTGAAGAATGAGTTTGCTGCTAAAGAGATTCTGATGCTGCTATCTTTATTGTTTATAAGTTTAAGTTGTTTATAAGTTGTATTGTGTTTTTGTTATTTAAGTTTATATTTAAATTTACACAAGTCAGTATTCAGTAAATGCTAAGTTGAGAAATTTTGTGTATCGTTTGTTATTATTAATGTGATATTTTATCATGCAAATAGAGGGGAAAACGTCCAATTTTCGGCCAAAAAATATCGGCAGCATATAATGGCCATCGGCTGACCCTGACTCCTAAATATCGGCATCGGCTATTGAAAAACCCATATCGGTCGACCTCTACTATCAACCTTTGCAGGCTTGAGACAGGTTCGTTGGCAAGTGACGATGTTGCCACTAGTACTGAAAAGTCTCTCTGACGGCGAGCTTGTCGCAGGAATACACAGGTTTTTGCGGGCAAGTCTGGCGAGATGAGGAAAGCTTAGTTTGTGTACTTTCCACCATGCAAGTGGATCCTCCTCTTTGTCTATTGGAGGTGTTAGCAGGTAAGTGTTTAGCTCTGCTTCCAAAGCATCCTTTAGGGTCAGAGAGGAATCACCCTTTGCTTCAGTTTCTCTCTGTTTAAAGAAGCTTCCCAATGACTTCTTTGCTTTCTTTGCCTGGGGTGCACTGGTAACGTTGGGCTCCACGTCAGTGCTGCAGCTTGATTTCTCCTGGCATTCCATCATCTGTGATACCACTCTGGCCTTAACTTGGGTCTTCTTGTCTGCACTGATGAAGTCTATCTTGAACCGGGGGTCCAAAAAATATGCCATATCTAGCAGCTTCTGAGTATCATCATCTTCGTATTTCTCATTGAGGTAGTCCAGCATCTTCATCTTTATGTTCTTGGTCAGGTCTGTGTCTTCCTCTCGCATTTCCAGTAGTGAAGTGTTGAAGAGCTGAAGAACTGGCTTTACAAAGGAGACACTGACGTATTCATCGCCTGAAAGTGCATCGGTGAAATCCAGCATTGGGCCCAGTGACTTGCTTACAGACTCCAGCACATCTATATCTTGCCAGGTTGGAATTAGATGCCGCAGCTTCTTGTCTGCAGACAGGACCTGAGTTAAAGCCTGCTGCTGCTCTAATATCCTGCTGATCATCATCTGTCTGGAACCCCATCTTGTTTGGCATTCTGAGATGAGACAATGTGATGGTAGATTGAGTTCCTTCTGGACTTTTGCCAGGGCATCGCTGGCCTTCCAGCTGTGAGAGAAGTGGCTCACCAGCTTCTTGCAGACTCCTGTAGCACGATCATTGCGGCCATCCTTTTTCACTGCATTTTCTAAGCGGAGAAAACAAACAAAACATTGCGAACTTTAATTATTGAAGCACACTGTTTTATTTCAAACAATAAATGAAGAGCTCTTTTCCAAAACGCGATAAACGGCAATAATAATTTCCTTGTTTAAAATGTACTGCAAGATGCAGTTTCTTTCCAAACCCCAATAAGCACCGAACTTAATTTTAGCCTAGTGAACGTTCTCGCAATCCAACGTGGCTGCGCTCCTAACAGATGTTTGTTCATTAGGCTATAATTCCTCAAAATAAGTAAAAAAATCTTATTCTTTCTCTCTCTCTCTCTCTAAGTTTTCGGTGCTGATGCAGGACGCGTTCATGTAAACGGCACCTAAAAGCTGTCACAAAGAACCAGCAAAAGTAATGATTAGGAATATGTAAAATATTGCAATGAGACATTTTAATTGTTTATTAATAACTGCGAACATGAAAAATAAAAGACAAAAGACTTTTAAAAAAAGACAACCATCAATTTTTGGGAAAAATGGATGGATTTATAGCGTTTTGAAAAGAAAAAAAAATTACTTTGAATTTTTCAACAACAATATAGTTGTTTGATTTAATAATCATTATTCAACATGTTCAGACTAAGCAAAAAACATTTTAACAGGATAAATTGAATATTCACAAAATGTGTGGGTCTAGGTAAAACAATTAATTTCCCTGAAAACTATTGAAATGGAGTTATCGCATTTTGGAAAAGAGCTCCTCAAATGTGCTCATAAAACTATTTTTTGTTTAAAATTAAATGTTTAGTGTCTGTATTTTTTCTTACGTTTTAAAGCTCTACGTACACACATGCAACAAATTCATTTTACAAGTTTTGTCAGGTTCAGGACAGGTTATTAAGTAAAACAGCTGAGTAAAAATGTATTTTTATTTTGGATAAAGATCATGGTCATTACTCACCAACTGCAAGATGCAGTCTGTGGCCGAAGCACTGTAGCCTGGTCCACTTGTTCAGATCGGCAGCTTTCACCATGTTCGCTGCATTATCTGTTGTTATTCAGACTTGACATGTCTCATCTAAGCCCCAAGCGGACACCGCTTCTCTCAGGGCCTCTGCGACATTCTCGGCTGTATGACTTTCCGGGAAAAATGCCGTCTGCAAACAGCGACTTTTTAGCTCGAAGTCCTCTGCGATGAAATGGACCGTCAGACTCATGTAGGGCTCCGTTGTCCTGCTGGACCACAAGTCTGTTGTAGTTGCATAGTATTCCACGTGCGACAGTTCTGCTTCAATCTTAGATTTGCATTTTTCATACAGCTCTTTTATCGCAACTTGGGAAAAATATGTGCGGGATGGTATAACATACCGCCTGTCAAGCGTTCGGATCATTTTCTTAAATCCCTCTTTGGCGACGGTATTTAATGGCAACATATCTTTAGCGATATGAAACGTTATTGCGTCTGTTATTTCTTTCTGTCATTGAGAGCCTTTCTGGTAAGGTGTCACACTGGCAAAGGCATCACAAACATTTGTTTGTTTTGGTTGACATCCAGATTTGGCTTTGTATTCGTTGTAAAGAGCTTTGTGGTGCCGTTTTAAGTGATCAGACAAATTGGTGGTGTTTCCATGTTTTGTGGCCACAACTTTATGACACTCCATGCAAAGTACCTCTTTTTGGTCAACATCCTCCTTTTTGTAGCCGAAATAGTCCCAAATAGATGATTTCGACTTTCTTTTTGGTACGAAATAATTTTTTTGCGGCGGATCCTCTTCGTCGCGCATTTTTAGCAGTGAATGTTGGCTGTGAGCGGTGAGCAGCGACACAGCGAACCAATCACTGTGCAGGCACGCGGAACGTGCATGTCACCCCAGCAACAAGCCATACAACAAACTCGTGTTTACTGTGTGCTACCGTTCTCTTAATACACAATGGGCTTCTACCCTTCACATCGTATGTTCCGGCGATGTGACTATCGCTCACGCGCACATCGCGATGTCGATGTCAAAACAGAATATCGTTCAGCCCTAGTGCAGAGCTTGGAAGTCTGCGGATGTGTTCCTTTTTAACCCTCTGGAGTCTTGGGGTAGGGGACACACTTTCACTAACTGGGGCATGCTCACACATTTCATTCAATATCATAAACTTAATTCCTGGCAAATAAATTATTTCTTATATATTTGGTTTGGTAACAAACTCATCTTAATCTTAGTGTACTTTAGATTTATGTGAAGTTTGTAATTTGACATTCAAAGTATAGACATTGCAAAATGCACTTTGGAACACTCTGTGGGTGTTTGTTTAATATTATCTTTGAAAGTCTTATTGTACTGTGTTGGCATGATTTGCATAGTGTGGGAATGTTTCAGCCTTATAGATTGTGATTATGTGTTAATGTAAGTAGTACAAGCATAATATTTATTATTCATGTATTTGAGCTGATTTACATTTTGTTTTGGTATGAAAAGGTTATTTTGATACGTCCCCCATGGAGGGGACCACATATTAAACGGATTTTTGGAACAGGGAGCCGGAAGTGGGGCTTGCCCCGTCTGCTACAGGCATCGACCCGGTATTGCAGTGCTTCCGGGAACGGTGCACCTCTACTGCCCCCTGTTGTTGAAAGGCAGAACTGACTGACTGAATGGGTGACTAATAGACTGAGTGCCTCTGGATGGCCAACTAATTAGCCGCATGTGGTGCGAGGGAGGGGCCCTGTCCGTGCGCGGCCCCAATTTCCCGCCTTTTTTCTTTTTTTTAAAGTAAGGTGACACGCTGTCGTTTGTGCGGTGGGCAGCTGTGCTGAGGTAAGGCATGACTTCATCTTTGCCTTTTGAATTTTCCCTCATGTTTGTTTAAATGATTGCTGTTTTTTGAGAGGACAGGAGGACAGGGAGGACGCCGGTGACTGCGACGCCCCTGGGCATTCTACTCTGCGCGGGGGCGTCACGGAGGCCCGGCTAACGGCGACCCGCTAAGCGGCAGCCCCATATCGACTCGGGTCTCTCTTCGGTTTCTTCTCTTTTCTGGATTGGAAAAGACAAGAGCAAAAGTGGAAGAGTTGACGAAATGGCGTCGGATGGCGTAGCTTATAGCGGTGGGGCGTAAAGACCTTGCATTCCAGAGCATCCCTGCGCATATGAGAGTCTGCTCCATACATCTCCGTTCAGGTAAGTCAAGTTCCGGTGTGATCACTAGACTCCATTCCTGTGTTTGTCCCTAAAGAGAACAGCCAGGATAGGAAATGCTGGAAACCCATCCCGACTGGAGTCCATCCCTTCCCGGTGACACAGTAACCCAAAAGTGTTTGTGAGTGTGGTTTATGTCAGATTAGGAGAGCTGAAATGAACCTTTTGTTGGATGATAGTCGGCGACCAAAACAAGAGCTAGATCACAGAAAAGTGTTTCAAAAGCGACAGCGTCAAAGTGAAATGCAACGCTGGATGGAAGTTTTCTAGTACTGATGAAGGATGTAGAATCGGAATCCAGATATGTTTCCATACAAGGAATTTGCCTTGGTGGTGCTTTTACATGACATTACAAAGAACATAAGAACATAAGAAATTTACAAACGAGAGGAGGCCATTCGGCCCATCAAGCTCGTTTGGGGAGAACTTAACTAATAGCTCAGAGTTGTTAAAATTTTATCTAGCTCTGATTTAAAGGAACCCAGGGTTTTAGCTTCCGCTACACTAGCAGGAAGACTATTCCATACTCTAACTACACGCTGTGTAAAGAAGTGCTTCCTCAAATTTTTCTCCCGCTAATTTCCACTTATGGCCACGAGTTCTAGTATTTAGACTAATATTGAAATAGTCATTTGGCTGAAGAGCATCCAGACCCGTTAGAATCTTATAGACCTGAATCATATCCCCCCTTAGTCTCCTTTGCTCAAGGCTAAACAGATTGAGTTCCGCTAACCTCTCCTCATAAGACATTCCTCTAAGACCAGGAATCATTCTCGTAGCTCTTCGTTGCACCTTTTCTAAGGCAGCAATGTCCTTCTTGAGGTATGGTGACCTAACCTGCACACAGTATTCTAGGTGGTGTCTTACCAAGGAATTATATGAGTGTATCATCACCTCCCTTGACTTAAACTCCACACACCTAGAGATATAACCCAACATTCTGTTGGCCTTTTTTATTGCTTCCCCACACTGGCGAGAGTTACCCACATTTAGCAAAGACATATGCAGAAAGGTAATAAACAATAGACTGGCAATTGGGTAATATGATAATTATATGATAATTAAGTTTATTAATGGTAGTAATGATGGTATTATGATATTTATATATGTGTGTGTACATAGTAATCATTGTAGTATGAATATAAACTATATAAATGGTATAATAATTTAAAGGGCTCTTAAATGGTGCCATTATTAAGTAGCAGCCAAGTCAACTATATGTGCAAGAGTGCAATATGTATACAGAATTTGCAGTATGTGTGCATAATGTGCAAAAGTGCAGAATATAATCATAGAGGAAGTTTATCAGTTGTTCACTGGTTATGCTGGTGGATATTTCACTGCAGCTGACGATTAATTGAACGTCCATTCAGAGACTGGTTTGGTTAATGAGAGAGACTACCTGAGGGGAGAAGCTCTTGGGGGTCTTGGTTCTGATTGCCATGAGTCTTCTCATGGAGGGTAAGGCTTGAAAGATGTGGTGAGCAGGGTGAGATGGGTCCTCAAAGATTTTGTATGCCCGTTTCCTGGTTCTGGTGATGTAAAGTGTCTGGAGGGTAAGCAGGTTACTGCCGATTATTCGCTCTGCTGAGTGGATGATGTGTTGCAGTCTGGCCTTGTCTCGTTCAGTGGCTGATCCAAACCAGGCTGTGATGGAGGAGGTGACGATGGACTCAATGATTGTAGCGTAAAACTGGGCCATCGTGGTTATAACATGTTATTTTGGATCAGGCACGGACAGTTGTGAGAGTTCATTCCGCATTAGCTCCGATAGAATAGTATTAAATGCAAAGCTAAAGTCCACAAACAGAATCCTAACATATGTCTCAGGGCACTCCAAAAGTCGGAGTAAGAAATGGAGTCCAGTGTTAACTGCATCGTCCACAGGTCTGTTGGTTCTGTAGGCAGACTGTAGCCTGGGGTCAAGCGATAGGTCTGTGATGGTTTTAAGGTATGACAGCACAAGTCTCTCAAAAGCCTTCATTACCACCGATGTGAGAGCCACCAGTCTGTAGTCACTGACTGGTTCAGTGACTGGTTGAAAATATCTGTGAAGACAGGTGACTATTGATCTGCACAGTGCTTCAGAGTGGCTGGGGAGACAGAGTCTGAACCAGGAGCTTTCCTTGTATTCTGGCTACTGAAGATCTTGTTTACATCTCTGTCGTTGATTCTCCTGGGGAGGTGGCTGGACGTGGGGGGGGTGAGCTGGGTATAGTGTGGGCGAGGTGTGAAGGTACCCAGGTGTGAAGAAGGCCATTGAAAAGGTGAGGGCTGTATGATGCGCGAATGTGGCTTTTCAAACCCGCAGTAGAATTTGAACAGGTTTTTGTCACCACTCCTGTAAGCTTCATCTTTTGTTTTAGGAAGCTGCCTGAGTTCAGTTGTAAACCATGGTTCGTCGTTATTATAGCTGACAACAGACTATTTGGGAATGCGAGAGTCCTCGCAGAAGCTTATGTGCCATGTTACAGTGTCCGTGTATTCATCCACGCTGTTAGTAGCAGTTTTGAAAACATTCCAGTCTGTCGAGTCAAAGCATGATTTTAATTGCTCTACTGCTCCACATGTTCAGTGTTTCACTCTAGTAACAACAGGTTTAGCAGTTTTCAGATTTTGTCTGTATGCTGGAATTAGATGAATTGTTGCATGGTCAGAGTTTCCTAGTGCAGCACCAGTCATTTTCTGTCATTAAAATGTGACGTCTTTTCAGTTAGCTATTTATTTATTTTGGCTTTTTCTTATTATTATGTGTTCATTGTAATTGATTAATAAAATTATTTATTTTCATTATTATTTCTTTTACTTATCTTTGAAATGTGATTTTGACATTTTAATTTGATTGTATCCTTGTCTTTGTAAAGCACTTTGAATTGCCTTGTGCCCGAATTGTGCTATATAAATAAACATGCTTAAAATCTTTGATGATGACAATGTGCCCAGCCGGCTGTGAACTGTTCTTCGCTTTCTCCATCTTTGCATTTCTTGCATTGTGAAGATCTGCGAGCTGTTTAATTTTAGTGACCACTCCTTTTCAGGATTATGTAGTATATGTTTAACATTACTTCAAAGTGTGGAAGGGAAATTTAAAGTGATGGTAGGCCAGGGTTGGGAGGCATTGTGGGATTGTTCTTGTGTCTCAGGTTTTGTTGTTTTGGGGATGGTGCCGTGTGTCCTTGCCTCACAGCCACCTGCACGGAACCAGCTTTGCAGGCCACAGATCTTGGAGAACTGGGCTAAAGGGAACATCGCCGGGGGGAGAAAGGGGACCTGCAGGAAGCCTTGAAATGTAGCTGCTATACTATGCTAGACGCAGTTTGTTGTATGGTAGCATTTGAACACACAAGCAAGTTATGTACCCATAAGGGTTGTATATGTTTACGCTGAAGTCTTTATTTAGGTATGTTGGAGCACGGCGTCTCCACCGGGTCCGTGGATGAGAAGAGATTCACAGCTGACACGGGGAGAAGTTGCAAATCACCGGTTTATTGTCTGACAGATTGCAATCCGGGAGCGGCCGTCTGACATACATTCAGCATGTACAGGAGGAGGCTCTGCCATATGTATCAGCTGTATCCCTTTTAAAGCCCTTTGGGCATCTCCCCCCCTTTCTCGGTACCTTCCGTGTACGTGACAACCATATGTGTGATTCTAGCCGGCTCGTACTGTTCTTGGCCTTCTGGAAGGCTAAAAGATAAGTAGGGGCCGCTGATGTTCTCTGTCGCCCCCCTATCTGTTCCGATTAGGTAGCCTTGACTTGCCGGCGCGCCAGTCAGTTCTTGTTTTGATTAGTTACAGCCTTATAGAATCATTCCCTTTATTTTATTAATTATTCCCTCAATTAATATAGGGTTGGGGTTTCCCTTACTGATAACATTGTGAGCCATGCCAGCCATGGACACCGAAGGGGGGGTTGCACCTTTTTGCTGGGTTGGGAGTGGAATTTCCCTAATGTTTAGGGTTTTTGCCCTCCTTCCTAGGCTGGATAGACAGGATTATGTGTGGGACTCATAGGAGGCCTAGGCCTAACGAGGATTGGA
Source organism: Paramormyrops kingsleyae (assembly GCF_048594095.1). Taxonomy (NCBI): domain Eukaryota; kingdom Metazoa; phylum Chordata; class Actinopteri; order Osteoglossiformes; family Mormyridae; genus Paramormyrops; species Paramormyrops kingsleyae. Next base: position 97,507 of record NW_027325982.1, read on the forward strand.
AACTGAACATCCTTGAAGTAGACCAATAGAGGTGGCGTATTATGTTTGTTGTATGTTCGAAACCTGGTTTGCAGATGTTTGGTAACCAATCAGGACTTAGAAGTCCATATAGGGGAATTCGTCTTATAGTATATTAACCTGCTGATTTCTGGGTGCGGGGTGCATTGCGCATTGTCCCCGAGTGTGGTTGGAACACTACGCTGGATTGCTGAATAAAGAAGAAAATTTTGCTCATTACATGCGAGGCCTGGAGTTTGATTCAAGTGTGACAGAGTGAGAGTGATTATAGAGGATTATAGAGTCATAGTTGTTTGGGTTAATTCTGAGTACCACAAAAGTTTACAAGCCCTATTTTGGCAAGAGCTAATCCTAATCATTTTCATCCTTGCCGTTTAAATCACTCATGAATAGATGTGTTTGTGAGAAATTGATCTGTTTTAAGCATTTTCAATTTAAATAAATACTGCAATACTACTACGAGATATCTAACAACATACGATGCAACATTCAACAGGGGGTAGTGAAGTGATTCATGGCTGATCAAAGTGCCAATTCAATGTGGGGCAGTGATTAGCATGTGGAGAATGCTGCAGCAGTATTACAAAATCATAAGAACATAAGAAATTTACAAACGAGAGGAGGCCATTCGGCCCATCAAGCTCGTTTGGGGAGAACTTAGCTAATAGCTCAGAGTTGTTAAAATCTTATCTAGCTCTGATTTAAAGGAACCCATGGTTTTAGCTTCCACTACAATAGCAGGAAGACTATTCCATATTCTGACTACACGCTGTGTAAAGAAGTGCTTCCTCAAATTTGTTTTAAAATGTTCTCCCGCTAATTTCCACTTATGGCCACGAGTTCTAGTATTTAGACTAATATTGAAATAGTCATTTGGCTGAACAGCATCCAGACCCATTAGAATCTTATAGACCTGAATCATATCCCCCCTTAGTCTCCTTTGCTCAAGACTGAACAGATTCAGTTCCGCTAACCTCTCCTCGTAAGACATTCCTCTAAGACCAGGAATCATTCTCGTAGCTCTTCGTTGCACCTTTTCTAAGGCAGTAATGTCCTTCTTGAGGTATGGTGACCAAACCTGCACACAGTATTCTAGGTGGGGGTAGTGATAAAAATATATTATTTATTAATAAGTATATATAATCAGTACACAAAGTATAAGTATATAAATATAAGCATATAAAGTATACACTCACCTAAAGGATTATTAGGAACACCTGTTCAATTTCTCATTAATGCAATTATCTAATCAACCAATCACATGGCAGTTGTTTCAATGCATTTAGGGGTGTGGTCCTGGTCAAGACAATCTCCTGAACTCCAAACTGAATGTCAGAATGGGAAAGAAAGGTGATTTAATCAATTTTGAGCGTGGCATGGTTGTTGGTGCCAGACGGGCCGGTCTGAGTATTTCACAATCTGCTCATTTCACAATCTGCTCAGTTACTGGGATTTTCACGCACAACCATTTCTAGGGTTTACAAAGAATGGTGTGAAAAGGGAAAAACATCCAGTATGCGGCAGTCCCGTGGGCGAAAATGCCTTGTTGATGCTAGAGGTCAGAGGAGAATGGGCCGACTGATTCAAGCTGATAGAAGAGCAACTTTGACTGAAATAACCACTCGTTACAACCGAGGAATGCAGCAAAGCATTTGTGAAGCCACAACACGCACAACCTTGAGGCGGATGGGCTACAACAGCAGAAGACCCCACTGGGTACCACTCATCTCCACTACAAATAGGAAAAGAGGCTACAATTTGCACAAGCTCACCAAAATTGGACAGTTGAAGACTGGAAAAATGTTGCCTGGTCTGATGAGTCTCGATTTCTGTTGAGACATTCAAATGGTAGAGTAAACAGAATGAGAACATGGATCCATCATGCCTTGTTACCACTGTGCCGGCTGGTGGTGGTGGTGTAATGGTGTGGGGGATGTTTTCTTGGTACACTTTAGGCCCCTTAGTGCCAATTGGGCATCGTTTAAATGCCACGGCCTACCTGAGCATTGTTTCTGACCATGTCCATCCCTTTATGACCACCATGTACCCATCCTCTGATGGCTACTTCCAGCAGGATAATGCACCATGTCACAAAGCTCGAATCATTTCAAATTGGTTTCTTGAACATGACAATGAGTTCACTGTACTTAAATGGCCCCCACAGTCACCAGATCTCAACCCAATAGAGCATCTTTGGGATGTGGTGGAACGGGAGCTTCGTGCCCTGGATGTGCATCCCACAAAACTCCATCAACTGCAAGATGCTATCCTATCAATATGGGCCAACATTTCTAAAGAATGCTTTCGGCACCTTGTTGAATCAATGCCACGTAGAATTAAGGCAGTTCTGAAGGCGAAAGGGGGTCAAACACCGTATTAGTATGGTGTTCCTAATAATCCTTTAGGTGAGTGTATAAGTACATAAAGTATAAGTATATAAAGTTTAAGTATATAAAGTATATAAGTCTTAAGTATAAAAATGATATAAGTATAAAAAGTTTAAGGGCTCAGAGGACCGCTTCTCCTACTCATCAGAGTGGATCTGGTGCCTGAACTTCTTTTTCAGAGCCTTTGATTTTTTTATTTTTTTTTCTCTTTTCCCTTTCCTTTTTTCTTTCTTTTTTAAATTCCCCACCACCACCCCCCCTCTTCGGAGGACAACTTTATTTTACACTAAATTCAAGAGCAAAGAGTGTGGCTGCTCCGAACTCACCTGTCCCGTGGAGGAAAGGAAAAAAAAAAAAAAAAACGGGGGATACAGAAACAACAATCGTAACGAGAACAGACATTAATCACCATGGGGAGAGAAAAGAAAAAAAAAAAAAGGAAACAGAGGTACACAGGAAAAATAAAACTAATAATGTAGGTGGGACGGAGAAAATGAAGTGTAGGGGAATACAGAATACAAACAACCATAAGAAAAATAACACTCATTACAAGGACATCAAACAACAAACATTATAACATCAGTAATAATAATTATAATTAATAATGTGACAAATAGGTATTATATATATATATATATATATATATATATATATATTTATGTAGCATACACACACTTGATCCTACCCTTATACATGTATATTTCAATTCCTATGTCTATAACACACGCTAAAAAGTAACAATAATAATGATACTGATCGCTCAACCATTCTTATATGTATGTGTAAGTGTAGGTGTGAACTGATTTGTCATTGGATGTGCTGGCATATGATGCCGTCGGGGGAAGCGACAGCACCCCACCCCCCCACAAGGCCGAAGGCGAAGGCAGGAGAAACCAGGCAACCGAGGCCACCCTGCCGCCCCCCCAGCACAAGGGCCCACGGCCATGTGCCCCGGAGATAACCACCCGCCCAACCCAGGAAGCAGCCCGCGAGGGACTAAAGGGGCGCCAACCCCCGTACAGGGAGGCCCGCAGAGGGAGGACGGGCGGCGAGCCCCCCCGCCCAGCCCAAACCGAACCCCCCAATCCGCCTAGAAGGCCCCCAGTGTCCCAAGATCCCCCGGATTGCCCGCCAGGGCCCCACCACGGCGCAGCAGAGCCAAGCACCACCCGGCCCGCGGCCCAAGAGAGGAGGCCGCCCACACCCGCCAGAGCCTTTGATAAGATGGAAGTAATGTCCTCTTGAGGCCATGGGCGTCCCCTGTGTCAGCCCCTCCTTGGCACTGGCGTCCCACCTGGCGATCTCAGCACCGGGTGCAGTTTAATGCGGGGCAGCTCCGCCAGGACATCCACCATGTTGGGGCCTTTGGTGGGTCCTGCGCCACTTCCCTGACGATGACTCTGCTTGGGGCCCTGGATACTAGCAGGTGGAGGAGGACGAGGTGGCGGTGGAGGATGAGGAGGAGGAGGAGGGGGCGGGAAACAGCTTGGAGCTGAAGTGGGGACTACAAAAGGAGTCCCAGTGGTCTCCGAACTACTCCGGGATATATATGGGTCAGTCAGGGCACCAGCAAGCATGGAGATCTCGGACCGGAACCTTGTCTTCGAGGGCTGCAATCTTTTTCCAAACTGCCGCCCACTCGGACCCTGCCTCTGCTGCAACAGCAGCATGCTGGAGATCCCCGTGTCCACTGGGGAGGTGGATGCCGTTGCAACACTTGAGGATTTCTTCACAAAGCGCTGGGAAAGAAAAAATCTCCAGTTGCAAAAAACTTGTTACATTGCGCAGTTCAACGCAGAGGGAGCGACTCTGTGAAACAAGCGATCTTCCTTGGCCGAAAAAATACTGAATTCGGAACGGAATCAAATCCAAAAAAAACAGTCTGCACACAAAGTACAGAGAGTTAGATGTCTTACTTAAACATCACACAAAATTATATTTTTTTCCATCATCCATTAACATACAGCGCAATCTCAGATTCACATTAGGCCATACACAGATTTCCTGAATAACATTAATATACACATATACATGTATATACTTATATATGCACATTATAAACATTTCAACCTGCAATGGTACTAACAGGGTGGCTAAACTGAATAACACCATATCACAGTCAACGTATTCCGATCAATTAGCAAGTAGCCTTATAGGTAGCTTTAGCATTTTACATACAACTACAAAAAATGATACATTAGTAAAGAAAATAATCAACCACACAATCAGCAAAGGTTCACATTCATATCCTGACTGTTTTTCCTTCACACTAATGATCCCTATATCTATATTTTCAAACAGGTAAATTGACCTACCAGGATATCCAAAAGAGAGCACTTGCACCAAAATCTTTCTATCCACTAATTGCTGCAATTGTATGCTTAGGCCAAAAAAAATAAACAGTGCTCTAAACATTGACATCTACACAAATATATATATATGTATATATACGTTTATTTCCCTAAGTTGCCGTTGACTCTTCTTTCCGCTCTCTTTACCCGCCTTCCTCAGTCTAGAAAAACCCACCGGAAAAAAAACTCCCACCCTACCTTTCGGCACTCAGGAACGTCTTAAAGAGACAGCTGCCCACTTTGGTATACACACACTTATTGTAAGGTTCATGTCTCCCTCTTTACAAATTACGCTCTATAATAGCTTCAAAGCCTTATGGTAGCTTTATAGACCTGGCTACATTTGGTTTTGTTATTATTATTATTGGTATTAGTATTATTATTTTAAGAATGAAGCTAAATAATATAGCTAATATATCACATATGGGTTAAAATGCAGAGGACGCATTTCGTCGTTGTGTGATGTGCCAAGAATGGCACTTGATCACAAAGTTCAAATACTTTTTTACTTGCCAACATTCATAAGCAACGTTATTTTTCAGTACAGTTGAACTTTTTTTTGGGGGGGACTTTTTTATTTGAAGGACTTACTTCAAATATTGACAATAATAACAAAAATAAAGTACAAAAAAAACTGCTAAACAATAGCAAGTGCTTAAAGTGCATAAATAACAAGTGCTCAAAGTGCTAAAGAACTGAACTGCTAAACTGAAGATTAGAAGTGAAATCAAGGCCATTATCACTTATTTTTTCTTTTTTTCTGGGTTGTAAGCAAAGTCCTGCAAACTCTTTCTTTTTAAGACATTTGGATCAGAAGATGGAGCTGGTACAGTGGAGGAGGATGAGGCTTTGGCTGGTCCAGATGATGAGGATGAGGCTTTGGCTGGTCCAGAGGGAGGGAGAAAGAGTTTGGCTAGTCCAGAAGAGTCTGGTCCAGAAGATAAGGATGAGGCTTTGGCTGGTCCAGAGGATGAAGATGATGCTTTGGCTGGTCCTGAGGATGAAGATGAGGCTTTGGCTGGTCCAGAGGATGAAGATGAGGCTTTAGCTGGTCCAGAGGGAGAGAGAAAGAGTTTGGCTGGTCCATTGGAAGTTGAAAATGGTCTGAATGGTCCAGAGGAGGAGGCTGAGGGTCTGGCTGGTCCAGAGGAGGTTGAAAAAGGTCTGGATGGTCCAGTGGAGGTTGGTGAGGGTCTGGATGGTCCAGTGGAGGTTGGTGAGGGTCTGGCTGGTCCAGAGGAGGTTGAAAAAGGTCTGGATGGTCCAGTGGACGAGGATGAGTGTTTGACTCGTCTAGAGGAGGCTTTGGCTGATCCAGCGATATTCCTGGCCTGCCGTATGAGTTTGTTTGCCATCTGTGATGGCCGAATCCTTGCTGCCTCATTCACCCTTTTCTTCTTTTGTGCCTGTTGTGCCTCTTTCTTTTTCTGCAGATGTTTTTGATATGTTTGATACGATGACAGGCAAGACCACCTTAATGGCTGGTCTATTGTCATTGTCGATGCTGTCCACTCCCTTGCTTTAATCGTGGATTTTACAATTGCAAGGCTCTCATAAGTTTCCACATTCATGGAGCATCTGTCTGCTTCAAGAATATCACCCATGAGATTAAATGATCCCTCAACCAGGGGGCCTGTGAAAATGCTAAGTAGTGCTTTGACCAGCTGACCCAGAATGGGAAATCTCACACCTCTCTCTGGATTTTTCATGGATACAACTCTGCTCCACCAATCTACATCAACTCGGCCTTCTTCTTCAATGTAGTTCTGGGCACACGTTACCAGGTCCACCTCTATTTGGTACGCCCGTATCTCTTCCTCCACCTGACCAATCTCTTCTGGTGCGACCACATTAGGCAAGGCCTCTCCTAATGTGATAAAAGCCCCACAGATGGAGTCATCTTGAATCAGAGAGGGAGTGAGTGCAGAAAGTGAGGTGATTATCTTGTTGTCCAGAGGAAGGTCTTTGAGAAGGAACTCTGATGACTTCATGTACCCTTCTCTGAGAGAGTTGTAAATGTTTCTCACCCATATCAGCCTCTCCACACGGGCCTTGTTTAGTGCAGAGTAGCAGTATCTTCCAACAGACAACCTTTTGTCTTAAAGTTGCAAATCTTTACTCCGGACATCAACCTTGATGATATCCTTTGCACTCAGTGGGATGGCTTCCAGCTTCATAAATTTGCTGAGGAGCTCTCGAACTAGGGCCACCATCTCCACGTGCAGCAAGTGCGCCATTGGTTTTTCATGTTGCATTTTTTTCAAAAATCCCTGAAATGTTGAAAGTATGCCTGCAAACATTAAAAAAAAAAAAATTTTATTTGACATTTTCACATGCGTAAAAAAAACCCAACAAGAAAACAGAATTAAAGACAAGTTGCATACAGTTCAAATAAATAGCAGTGCGTTTTAAAAAAGTGAATAAAGTATAAATACTTTTAATAGCTTTTATTTCCATATATCAGATGTAATGGAAAAATTACTCCAAATCAAATTATTAACGAATTTGACCAGGTCTGCAGTTTTTTTTACTGGAAGCAAAGGAAATGGAATATGAATCTGTTCCCAAAAAAAAAAAAAAAAATTGCAATGTTGAGATTTTTCAAACACTTGACATAAACTTAAGACATTTTTCAAGATTTAACTTAACTTTAAATTACTGAAGTAATATTTTGGTGCATAATCATTGTTTTTGTCAGATGTTAATCAGATCATAATCAGATGTTATCATCAGTTAAATCTTTAAAATGTTTTAAGTGTATGTGAATGTTTGTGGCTGAAGAGAAAAGAAAAAATTCACAACACTGCTATATTTTTTTCTTAAGATAAATATTCCTTCTCTTCATTTCCTGTAAAAAAAAATGCACACTTAATAAAGTATTTTACATTTTTTGCCTTGGAATTGAATGTCTAATCTTTCCATTACATTTGAAATATGGAAATAACATACTGATTAAAAATAATTTCACTTTATTCACTTTTTTTTAACAATAAACTGCTGTTTATTTGAACACTTCTATATAACTCTGCATAACTTCTAAAGCTGGTTATGATTGCTGTAGTAGAGACCTGGCTGTTCCCTTTGTAAAAAACAACAACTGTTATTAACTTTCATTACATTTAGCCTAAAGTTTTTGCCTACACAAGTTAGCCTGCTACAAGATACCTCTGAACATGTCGACCATGACTTTGAATCGGTCAAACTCTGTAAAGAGCACAGAGATTCGTGCCTTCCGGTCAAGGTTGGCTTGTGTTCCCATTCGGGATGTTGTGGCTTGTTCTTGTTGAAGAATTTCTACTCTGGTCTTTTCCTCAACTGTTAGTGCATATCTCGTCAGCAATTCATTAAGAAGCCTTCTGTATCACACAAACACACACACACACACCACTGTGGCTATTTTCATTGCTTATTCCTACATAAAACCTAACAACACTCTAAACTAGCACATCACTCTACATGCAATATAATACAATAAAAATGGTTAACTGCAGAGACAGCACATTAAAAAATACTTAATTTATACTACAAAATGATTAGCATTACCTGTATTTGTGTTCTTCATTTGGATTCCCTTCCCTACCCTGTTGCAAGTCTCGACTTTAGTGTTGTGAGATGTGGTGACTATGTGCTTATTGCTGAGGTGTTTTTTTTCTGTTCCTATGTTGTACTTCCTACTGGAGTACAGTCTGGGGGCTGTTTTTTTTATTCACCTCCACTCTCCTCACGTAATCTGTTTCTCTGAGTTTTCCTACAGTCCCCTGTCTTCCTGACCTGTCTGCCCCCCTATAATGTTTGTGTATGTATGGTCGGGTTGATGGCCTGCTTTTCGCTGGTACTTGTGACTAGTGACATGGTGAATTGCAACAGCAATAAAGGGAATCAATCAATCAATCAATCCAGCACATAGTAATAATGCACCACCAGTACATCCATGAGTTCATTCAGCCTGGTGCACACCTCCAGCATCTGAAGAAATCTGTTGCTAATAGGTCTTATCAAGCTCTTGGAAGGAAGATGGAGCAGACTCTGAAAGTCTGAGAAAATCTCCTTCTGTTTTGGTGACTTCTCAATATCATAATAGACATCGGAGCAGAAATTTTCCACTTCTGTGCTGAACGGACTCATGAGGGCCTTGGCAGCATTGGAAACCATGTGCACGGTGTCTCCAGATACATCAAGGAGGTATGGGTTCGCCTTCCTTGCTTGAGTTTCAAGGCCAGACTTTTTTCCTCTCATGACTGCACAGTTGTCAAGGAGGATGCTGGTAACTTGTCTCCACTCAAGACCATAAGTCTGCATGACATCTTTAAGTTCCAGCATAAGGTTTGGGGCATTTGCAATGTTGACTTTTCTGCTTGCCAGATGTTGTGTTATTACTCTGTTGCTTTCATTATCAAAAAAGCGAACAAGCACATTGAGTGTTTTATCCATATTCAAGGTTGTTGCTTCATCAACATTGAGTGAGAACATGCATTTTTTTAGCTTCTCAGACAAACATTTTTTGAACTGTAATGCAATTCCATGAGTGTTCATGTAACTCGCATGTTGATTTGAAACCGACAGGCTAGTTAACGCTTTTTTGTCTTCTGCCAGTTTTTTACACAGGGTGACCAGTGGATGCGAAATTCTGAATGCCAAATCATGTTCTGCTATAAATGTGCACAAACGTATTTTTAAATCGCAGACACGGTCAGTCATAGACAACGGTGTGTCAGCTGTAACAGTTGCTCCCGGCAACGTCGTGGTAAGTTTGAGTGCACGGGCAGCGGCTCTATGACCGGAGTCTAAATCATGACAAGCAAGCACTTTCTTACCGCTGCTGGCATACAGTAGCTTCCTCCAGCAAATCGTGCAGAAACAAGCCCCAGGCTCTCTCAGTTTCTTGCACCAACTGCCAAAAGGCTCGCCATTTCTACTTTCTTCAATCCACACCCAGCACCATTTATTTTTGAGTCCTTTATCTATTGCTAGGACATCATCCCCAGGCTTCATAAACTTGCGCTCCATTTTTTTTTCTCCGACAACGCTAACGTGACATTGACGTATGGGTGTCAATCATACCGTGTTGCAAGGACCCGCCCTTCTCTGCTTCTGATAGGCTTGTAACGTTAGTTAAAGCTGCGTTCCTCTCATATGATTGGTAGGTGAAATAAATTGGCTCGAAAATATTAAACCGCATGCGCAGGCTCTAAAATATTATTATTTTTTTCCCTCACGGCCGCACGCCGGAGATCCGGCACGGTGCCGGAATACTTTAAGCCCTGCACTAAGGATCTGGTCTCAGTTTCGTAAACATTATGGCCTAGCCTCCATGTCTGTTTACGCCCCTGTCATGGCCAACCTGCTATTTCCAGCTTCTCTATTAGATAATGCATTCAGACAATGGTTTAAAAATGGAGCGTTGAATATTAAGATGTTATATAAGGATGGCGTCTTCATGTCATTTGATCAGGTTAGACAGGAGTTTGCTCTGCCAGCAAATCACTTTTTCAGATACCTACAAGTTAGACATTTCACACAGAATAACGTCAGTCATTTTCCTTCACTACCTCAGACATCATTTCTTGATTCAATCATAGAAAGTCAGCCAGAGCTTAGGGGAACCGTCTCAAAGCTGTAGACAAATATATTTGACATGGAAGGTTCTTCACTGACAATAGTAAAAGAAGGATATGGGTACAACTATTAATGATGGTCAATGGTCTAACATACTTCAAAGAATCCACTCCTCCTCTATTTGTGCGAGGCACTGCCTCATTCAGTTCAAGATTGTACATAGACTTCACATGTCTGGGGTTAAGTTATCCAAGATTTACCCGGGGGTTAATCCTATTTGTGACAGATGTAGACAAGCACCTGCTACTCTCTTTCACACTTTTTGGTCATGTCCAAGTATGACTGCATTCTGGTCTTCAATATTTGAGGTGTATTCTGTGATTTCGGGGGTAACCTTTGACCTTTGTCCTTTTATCGGACTTTTTGGCGTACCATTGAATGATCTCCCATTACGAAAGACACAATTAAATTGTATAGCCTACTCCTCCCTTTTGGCTCGGCGACTCATTCTTTTAAATTGGAAAAATGAGAAACCCCCCCTCCTTTGTTAGATGGATATGTGATGTCATGTTTTTCCTTAAGATTGAAAAGATTAGATATGCATTGCATGGATCAGTGGGAAAGTTTGATATGGTATGACATCCTTTTATTTCTCATATAGAACAGCTGACAATGCACCTTGACTCTCGATAATGTGTGATGTGTACAAAGTAACTGAGTGACTACTTTTTTTTTTTTTTTTTTTGTCTTGTGGTGTTATGTTTATTTGTCTTAATGCTTGTACCTGTGGGGGGTTTTTGTATGTCTGAAAAAACCAATAAAAAATACATTGACAAAAAAAAGAAACAATTGCATAACATAGGATACCATAAAATCAAGATAGGATAGGTTAAAAGAAGAAGTTTAAGATAAGATTGTATAAGATAAAGGATAAGATTAAGATAATGATAAGTAGAGATAAGGTTAAGATAACATTATATAACATAACATAGGATACGATAAAATTAGGATAGCTTACGATAAGCATAAAATAATATATAATAAGGATAGGATAGGTTGTATAACATTAGATAACATAGGATATGATAAAATTAGGATAAGATTGTAAAAATCGAACGCGAGAAATTGTGAAATTTACGTGACGTCCCCTTGTCCGCATCTGAAAACGAACACGGAAAAGTGAAGCATCAATTGGCCTTAAGTGTCACGCCAGATGCGTTAGTTGGCAACCCTGTTAAGCCCCCTAGACCCCATCCATGAAAGAATCATGATGGCCATTGAAAGGATGCAGGCAGACACTGGAAACAGTATTGAACACCTGGTCCAGACCATTCAAAAAAATCCCCCTGGCCCGGCGTCCATGGAGAACATGTGTTTTGAGAAGCCCTGCAGGACAGTGCAAGAGCTTGAGGGATTCAAATTGCAGTTGGAGGGCCCAGAACAAAAACAAAAGATGGAATGTTGATATGCTATATTGCTGTTTAAAAGGGTTTGTCTAATTGCAACACTAAGAATTGTTTTTAAGTATTTATCTTCATATGTTGTATAGATCCGTTTTTTTAGTCTGATGGGAGGCTGCAGCATTGGGGACGTTGTGAGGAGAACCCTCAGAAAGATGGCTACAAACGAGGTCTGGTCACAGTTACAGCCTGAAAGGCCGAAAAGGAAAGCTGTCCTTCTTGGGAACAGCACTCCACCATGTTGATTTAAATTACCTAGTATGTTAAACGGTTAGATTTCACAAAATGTCCATTACATTGCATAGACCCATTGTTTAATATTTATTAAATACTGCATTTTTTCTAGGAGCTTGTGCTGCACAATTTCCGAGGGTTAGCGAGAAGGACATTGAAAATTATATAGGGGATACCCTAAAACACGCACCTCACCGTGCAAAGATCCACCCAATACCTGTAAGTTTTTTTTGTTTTTCTTCGGAGCAGTTAACACTTAAAACTGCACTGCACATTGATGCCATTTTTAAATTCGTAGTACCTGTTCACTTAAATCGGACAAGCCAAGGTCGTCACGCCCAGCTCGTCCGATCCTCATGTGTGCCACGTCCCCTCATTACTCACGTGCACTACCCTGATTGTGATCACCTATTTCCTGTTATTTCGGCTTGTCTTGTGTGTTTCAGTCCGCGTTCGAGTCTGTTTCCCCAGGTCTGTCATTGACGTTGTTAACCGAGTGCTCCCCTGTCTGCTTGTTCTCCATAATAAACCCCGTTGCCCTTGGATTGCGGTCTCCCTGCTCCTGCTTTTCCGCATCCCACTCGCTCGCCCGTCACCCGGTCGTGACAAAGGTGCTGTAACATTTTATGGCAACACAGGAGGACATCCAAGATATTAGTGTAACTGGTTACTTTAATTACCCTTCACCTTGTCTCTCTATTAAACCTTTGTTTCTGTCACAAATTCATGGACACCTACTCATAGTCTAACCACTAATAATCTCAGTTTTGTCTTATATTTCCACACTTTACATGGCAAACACATTTGGTTAATATGCTAAGTTACCTCATAGCCTGTACACCTAAGGGTAATCAAAAGCAATTAAAAAGTAAACGAAGTGACTGGGAAATATTGTTATTTATGATTTTCAGGCAGCGGAAGAAGAACCTGGGCCATCTACACGATATCAAATTGAAGACAGTGACGGAGTTTTCTCTCAAACGTTTCTTTCTTTTTTATTGATAGTGTTTTTGGATGGTTTCAGCTCAGTTTGAGAAAAGAACATTTTAGATGTTACTACAGTGACTGAAGTAATTGTTTCATGTAAATAATTTGTTTAAATAATTGTTTTACATAATCTGAATCATTTTTGGTCCAAAACCAAAACATCTCTCTCTCTCTCTCTCTCTCTCACTCGAATTATGAACAATAAAAGAAATAATAAGAACTGAAATGCATTGGATATAATTGTTTTATAGTGTAAACACGTTTTGGTATTGCATATATTAAACTTTAAGTCACCTAAATGTTGTGCAAAAGTCCCTGTAATGTTACTAAAGTTGTGCAAACGATCTGAGTTGTGCTGTACGAAAAATCCACCTCCGCATCATTGCGATGTGCGCATGCACAATATTACTCATTGGATTAGGTACTGTTTTGTGTCTGTTGTTGCAGCTCGGGGTAACACCACTAACCTATTTGTCACACTATGTTAATTGGTAGGTAATAACAAGTCCTATTTCATTACAGGTTATTTTGGGTAATCTCTCCTTTTCTGTTGCATAAAAATCTCAGTATTACTCGTGGAAAGATCACATATGGTGATGTGATCGTACAGCCCTAGCTTTGAGAAGGTGGTGCAAAAAAAATAACATTCCAGGTAGGTCCCCTAAAGGTTACTGTAATTGTCACTCAAGATCTATAAAAATCCTGGGAAAGTGATGAAAAGACCACATAGGACCCGAAACGTTACCAACACGTCCTGAAAGTTCCCCGAATTTTCCCAAAATGATGTTCCCCGAACGTCTAAAGAACTCCACATCGTGACATCCCGGGAACATTCTGGGAAGGTTACACAGCGACGTCCTTTACACCAATGGGTACGTTCTCTGAACGTACAGGGAACGTACAATTTCCAGCTGGGTAGACTCCATTCTTGTGTTTGTCCCTAAAGAGAACAGCCAGGATAGGAAATGCTGGAAACCCATCCTGACCGGAGTCCATCCCTTCCCGGTGGCACAGTAACCCGAAAGTGTTTGTGAGTGTGGTTTATGTCAGATTAGGAGAGCTGAAATGAACCTTTTGTTGGATGATAGCCGGCGACCAAAACAAGAGCTAGATCACAGAAAAGTGTTTCAAAAGCGACAGCGTCAAAGTGAAATGCAACGCTGGATGGAAGTTTTCTAGTACTGATGAAGGATGTAGAATCGGAATCCAGATATGTTTCCATACAAGGAATTTGCCTTGGTGGTGCTTTTACATGACATTACAAAGAACATACCACGTTTAGCAAAGACATATGCAGAAAGGTAATAAACAATAGATTGGCAATTAGGTAATATGATAATTACATGATAATTAATTTTATAAATGGCAGTGATGATGGTATTATGATATTTATATATGTGTGTACATAGTAATAATTGTAGTATGAATATAAACTACATAAATGGCATAATAATTTAAAGGGCTCTTAAATGGTGCCGTTATTAATTAGCAGCCAAGTCAACTATATGTGCAAGAGTGCAATATGTATACAGAGTTTGCAGTATGTGTGCATAATGTGCAAGAGTGCAGAATATAATCATAGAGGAAGTTTATCAGTTGTTCACTGGTTATGCTGGTGGATACTTCACTGCAGCTGACGATTAATTGAACGTCCATTCAGAGACTGGTTTGGTTAATGAGAGAGACTACCTGAGGGACTAAGGAACTTAGAAGCTCTTGGCGTGTCTTGTGGTCTTGGTTCTGATTGCCATGAGTCTTCTCATGGAGGGTAAGGCTTGAAAGATGTGGTGAGCAGGGTGAGATGGGTCCTCAAAGATTTTGTATGCCCGTTTCCTGGTTCTGGTGATGTAAAGTGTCTGGAGGGTAGGCAGGTTACTGCCGATTATTCGCTCTGCTGAGTGGATGATGTGTTGCAGTCTGGCCTTGTCTCGTTCAGTGGCTGATCCAAACCAGGCTGTGATGGAGCAGGTGAGGATGGACTCAATGATTGTAGCGTAAAACTGGGCCATCGTGGTTATAATATGTTATTTTGGATCAGGCACAGACAGTTGTGAGAGTTCAGTCCGCATTAGCTCTGATAGAATAGTATTAAATGCAAAGCTAAAGTCCACAAACAGAATCCTAACATATGCCTCAGGGCACTCCAAGTGTCGGAGTAAGAAATGGAGTCCAGTGTTAACTGCATCGTCCACAGGTCTGTTGGTTCTGTAGGCAGACAATAGAGCAGGGGTGTCAAACTCCAGTCCTGGGGGGCCAGAGCCCTGTGTAGCTTAGTTCTTTCCCTGTTCCACCACAAATGATTCAGCTCAAGAGCTGTGTGGTAATTAGCACAAGGAGTTGAATCAGGTGTGTTAAATGAGGGGAAACCCAAAAATGTGCAGGGCTCCGGCCCTCCAGGACTGGAGTTTGACACCTGTGCTATAGAGGGTCAAGCGAAGGGTCGATGAGGACACCATAAACAGTGGTGTCCTCTCACTGTTCTTCGCTTTCTCTTCGCTGTTTAATTTTAGTGACCACTCCTTTTCAGGATTATGTAGTATATGTTTAACATTAGTTCAAAGTGTGGAAGGGAAATTTAAAGTGATGGTAGGCCAGGGTTGGGAGGCATTGTAGGATTGTTCTTGTGTCTCAGGTTTTGTTGTTTTGGGGATGGTGCCGTGTGTCCTTGCCTCGCAGCCACCTGCACGGAACCAGCTTTGCAGGCCACAGACCTTGTAGAACTGGGCTGAAGGGAACATCGCCGGGGGGAGAAAGGGGACCTGCAGGAGGGTAAATGTAGCTGCTGTACTATGCTAGACGCAGTTTGTTGTATGGTAGCATTTGAACACACAAGCAAGTTATGTACCCATAAGGGTTGTATATGTTTACTCTGAAGTCTTTATTTAGGTAATATAGGGTTGGGGTTTCCCTTACTGATAGCATTGTGAGTCATGCCAGCCATGGACACCGAAGGGGGGGTTGCACCTTTTTGCTGGGTTGGGAGTGGAATTTCCCTAATGTTTAGGGTTTTTGCCCTCCTTCCTAGGCTGGATAGACAGGCTTATGTGTGGGACTCATAGGAGGCCTAGGCCTAACGAGGATTGGAAGTTGAACATCCTTGAAGTAGACCAATAGAGGTGGCGTATTATGTTTGTTGTATGTTCGAAACCTGGTTTGCAGATGTTTGGTAACCAATCAGGACTTAGAAGTCCATATAGAGGAATCCGTCTTATAGTATATTAACCTGCTGATTTCTGGGTGCGGGGTGCATTGCGCATTGTACTCGAGTGTGGCTGGAACACTATGCTGGATTGCTGAATAAAGAAGAAAACTTTGCTCATTACATGCGAGGTCTGGAGTTTGATTCAAGTGTGACAGAGTGAGAGTGATTATAGAGGATTATAGAGTCATAGTTGTTTGGGTTAATTCTGAGTACCACAAAAGTTTACAAGCCCTATTTTGGCAAGAGCTAATCATAAGAGGTAATCCTAATCATTTTCATCCTTGCCGTTTAAATCACTCATGAATAGATGTGTTTGTGAGAAATTGGTTTGTTTTAAGCATTTTCAATTTAAATAAATACTGCAATACTCATTGCAGAAATACATCTTTTCCAATATTGTGCAGCCTAATAATGAAGTACTTACTACTACGAAATATCTAACAACATACGATGCAACATTCAACAGGGGGTAGTGAAGTGATTCGTGGCTGATCAAAGTGCCAATTCGATGTGGGGCAGTGATTAGCATGTGGAGAATGCTGCAGCAGTATTACAAAATCAGCAACTCTTTTAAAAATAATAGTGATATAAATATATTATTTATTAATAAGTATATAGAATCAGTACACAAAGTATAAGTATATAAAGTTTAAGTATATAAAGTATATAAGTATAAAAATCTTAAGTATAAAAATGATATAAGTATAAAAATGTTATAAGTATAAAAATGTTATAAGTATAAAAAATTTAAGTAAAAAAAGTTTAAGTAAAAAAGGTTTAAAGGCCTCAGAGGACTGCTGCTCTTACTCATCAGAGTGGTTCTGATGCTTAAACTTTTTCTTAAGTGCTTCTGCTAAAATGGCAGCAAAGTCCTCTGAGGGCATGGGCGTCCCCTGCGTCGGTCCCCTCCTGGTCACTGGCGTCCCACCTGGCGACCTCTGCACTGGGCGCAGTTTAATGTGCGGCAGCTCCGCCAGAACATCCACCACGCTGGGGCCATTGGTGGGTCCTGTGCCACTTCCCTGAGGATGACTCCTCTTCTGCTTCGGGCCCTGGATATTAGCAGGCGGAGGAGGAGGAGGCGGCGGTGGAGGAGGAGGCGGTGGAGGAGGAGGAGGGGGCGGGAAACAGCTTGGAGCTGAAGTGGGGACTATAAGAGTGGTCTCCGAACTGCTCCGGGGCATATTTGGGTGAGTCAGGGCACCGGCAAGCTGGGAGATCTCGGACCGTAAACGGCCCACCTCGTCTTCGAGGGCTGTAATTTTCTCCCAAACTGCCGCCCACTGATCCCCGTGATCCCCGTGTCCACTGGGGAGGTGGATGCCACTCCCGACCGTTGCAGGGGCGTTGCCATTTATAGCAACCCCCGTTGCAACACTTGAGCATGGTGCAGTGGATTTGCCCACACGAAAGTTGGAACGCTTCAAGCTTCTCAGACAAGTGCGTAGAAAACTACGCAAGCGACTGAAAGGAGCCATTGCCGAAGTTATTTAAAGGAATTGAACAGGAACAGTAATCACCAACCAAGCCCAAATCAAGACTGAGAGAAATAAAAAAAATTACAGCTTCTGCTTCCAGATATACGTAGCAATAACTATAAATTCTAGAATCTCTCTGAACCTTCGCTTGACGTCACTCCATTGGCACGCTGATTGGGTGGCTTCAGTTTCTTAAAACAAGAAACGAAAAAAAAAAAAAAAAAAAAACAATGAGTACGCAGAACCGTTCGAGGTCAACTTAGCCGACCATCTCACATTCTAAAATTTACAGGATATTTGGTTTTGTTATTATTATTATTGGTATTAGTATTATTATTTTAAGAATGAAGCTAAATAATATAGCCGCCCACTAATATGTCACATATGGGTTAAAATGCAGAGGACACATTTCGTCGTTGTGTGATGTGCCAAGAATGGCACTTGATCACAAAGTACAAATACTTTTTACTTGCCAACATTCATAAGCAACGTTATTTTTCAGTACAGTTGCGGTTTTTATAAATCTTGGTGATTAATATTCGCGGAGAGCGTGGGGTTTCCATTTTTCTATAACATTTATATTATTAAAGGAAACACAACTTAGCAAGCTGATTAATTTTAATGACTGATTGTTTTCAGACTAGTATTTGTTTAACATTGGTTTAAAGTTGACTGCTGCTACTTTAGCAACAGCTCGGCATGGGCTCTCTGAGCTGATCCTAATCACTTTCATCCTTGATATTTCAGTCAGTCATGAATGGAGGTGTTTGTGAGAAACTGATTTATTATTATTATTATTATTTAAAAGATCATTTATAAACACTCCAATACTTACTGCAGAAAATGATTTTACGCAATGTCCTGCAGTGCAGTTATGAAATACTAATCTAACTACATACCATGTGCAGCCCACAGAAACGCTGTCTGTGCGCAGCCTGCTGGCAAAAAGCGGAACTACAGTTACAGCAAATAAGGCAGAACGGAAACATCGGCGTCACTCCTTGGACTGATGATAGCTTATAAATAGTTATAAGTAATCGCTTGTGTGATTATAAATGTGCTGTGTGTTATGTCATGTATAGTGGTTAATGTTTATTGTTGTGTGTAGTGTGTGTGTATGTGTGCGTGCGCCCACCGTGTGTATGAGGAGTAAACGGGGCGACGTGCACGGTGAGCAGTGCCGGTGTGTGGGTTGTAGTAGTGCAATTGTAATTAACGCATGCATCTGATGATTAAACCCCGAACTATCCCTGCTGTTTTACCCTCTGGGGTCGAGTGCATCGTCGGCGATGCAACGTACTTTTCGCGTCTATTTCAGTTTATATCTCGCTGAAATCTGTTGGAGTAAGTAATCTCCACCGGGTCCGTGGATGAGAAGAGATTCACAGCTGAGACGAGGAGTAGTTGCAAGTCACCAGTTTATTCTCTGACTGATTACAATCAGGGAGCGACTATCTGACATACATTCAGCATGTACAGTAAGAAGCTCGAACAATAGTTATCGGCTGTCTTTTTATAGCCCTCCGGGTACGTGTTCCCCCCTCTTTTGGTATTTTCCCAGCTACGTGACATCAACATGTTTTTACATTTGCTTCTGTTTGTCAGTTAGCACATGTTCCCCCTCCCAGCATCTTATTGTGTCAGCATTTTTGCAGCCCCCTTTTGTTAAGCAAAAGTTAAAATAAGCATCTGTTCCTCTTTTCCAACTGTCTGGGACGAGGTCACCCTGCCCTGCTCGCACACTGTCAGTTCCTGATTTCTGTTAGTTGTATTATTTTAGAATCAACCCCCTCCTTTCATCATGCCCTGCTTTAAGCTATATTCTCCTTTTCCTCTATTCATTGTATGTTCTTTATAATTCTATTGAATCCCACAAATCTTAATGTAGAATCATGAAAAATCCGTAATCTGTCTTCTTTTCAAAACATCCATTGACGGAAGTATTAAAGTTTTTTAAATTAGGTTGAATCGGCAAAAAAGTAAACCATGTCACCTTACTTTGTTTTACCTGCATCGGGGGCGTGTAGCGCGTATTCAAATCGCATTCGCATGGTAATTTGATTAACAGCGCAATGGTGAAACGCGATCCAGATACTGTACGTCCCCATCAGCGCCATAAAAGGGGGGTAGGGACGTGGCCAGGTGACAATGGTTCATTCATACACATTAAAGTTGCTACATATTCAATGAAAGGAGCCAGAAATAGTTACATGAGTTAGGTTTTTCTTATTTATTTATCCAAATGAATGTTGCAACTACACCATTTAGTCATCTTCATGTAGCCAAGACTTTGGTGATCAGATATCTGGGATCAAAACAAACTGCCAGCATTGCTTACTATGTACTTTTATAATGTTTCTGCAAGTGTTCCAAACTGCATTTTGCAATGTCTATACTTTGAATGTCAAATTACAAACTTCACATAAATTTGACATATTTACAAAGTACACTAAGATTGAGATGAGTTTGTTGCCAAACCAAATATATAAGAAATAATTTATTTGTCATGAATTAAGTTTATGATATTTGAAGAAATGTGTGACCATGCCCCAGTCAGTGAAAGTGTGTTTCCTACCCCTAGGCTCCAGAGGGTTAATTATTGTGAGCATGGCTCAGCGACCCACTATTAAAATACTTTATTAGAAATATTATAGTGTGTGTGTGTGTATGTGTGTGCGCCCGCGCCTGTTTGCTAGCCTGGCGCCGCTGAGTCATGTGACAGCTGGGAGCAGCAATTGAGAGCAGCAGCGCGAACACACAGCTGCGGTGCATTCGGGAGAGAGATTGAAACTTATAAGTATCGATCTCATTAAACTGGTATTGATCAATATAAATACCAACATTATTATCGATATTTGGATCGATCCGCCCACCACTATCGGACAGTATTGCTGTGTTATAATCACTTCAGCATAAGTGTTAAACCTAGTGTTTCTGTTTCTGTCATGTTGTCAATATCAAACAGTAAACGTTGTAATGGATTGTTTCTATATATGTGCTTTTAAACAGTATGCCTGCATGTGGGGCTAACAGAACACATCTACCCTATAGGAATACATATATACTATAAACCTGTTGTGGGTTATAAAGCCAAATAAGGAAAAATAACAGTGGGCTATAGGTAGCATAGTGAGCACATTAACGTCGCCTCGCTGTTGAGAAACATGGCGCAGACATCGGGGGAATGTCGAATCAATGTTCGGTAGCGATGTTTCTGCAACAGAGATGCTTTGACGATGGATTTTCAAGGATCGCGGAGACAATGCCAATGCCTGGTAGTTATATCATTTTAGTGTTGCAGCTGTGACAGTGCGAAACAATACAACTGACAAATTGTCAGTAAGGTCGGATGGCGTTAGATCATAAACCGGAAATTAGCGGAACAGGACGCATTTGTAACTTAATATTTTAACGAAAGACAAAAGTAACAAGTCCATTTAAATTTCGGTACTGTTAATTGTGTTTTTTAACTTGAAAGGGTATTTAGCTATATTACTCCTTACAGCCAAACGTAGTGGAATTATAGTAACGTTACTTCCAAAGATTACTAGGCAGCTGTTTGCTAATGCTAACGTTAGCATTGCGTCATTTTGCTTCTTCCACTCTCAGATAAGATAAAGATAGCTTTATTGTCATTGTGTAAATGAAATGAGATGTCTTTAGAGCAAACCCGTGGAGGCTATGTTAAGGATAAAACTGTAAACATGGGTAAACAAAACATAATATCGGCATAAGTGCATAGACCCACCTCTGTATTTTTAGGAAGATTAGCAATACATGAAAATTTCCTTCAAGTGTGGTAAATATTCAGTTTTAAATAAAAACCACATGTGACATATTATCTGTCCCATTGCATTAAGCCCTCCATCAAACCCCCATGAATCCTAACTGAATGGGTCGCTTTTCGCTGTGAATTCTGGGAGTCTGTGCAACGTCGGGACCGCAGCTCTCGCGTTACTTCTAAAAGGGGAAGGAATTATATTCAAAGTCTTTAATAGCGCCCGATTTTAACAAACGACCAAATTATGTCGATATAAACTGTATTGTGTCCTCCTTTATCTGGTTTTGATAATATATCGATATTCCGTAAATATCCGATAAACAGCCCAGCACTAATTGGTCCGTCTTGTTTCATTGTCACCCCGAAACTTGTGTGGATTGCTCCAGAAAACAACCCTGGTTCCATTAGCCCCGGTAAGAATGGCAAAACGATGGCCAGAGTAACTCAACACTTGAAGAATGAAAGTCAGAATAGGGCTGTCTGGTGTTGTTGAGTCTTGTATTCTGTGACAATCATCTTGTTTTGGAAGTGTGTGTCTTGGAATACTTAAAAATAAAATGTTCATAAGGGATGGATGGAGTTTTACTTACAGTAATAGATCGTGTTTGTTACCATGAAACGGTAAACATACGGGGCTCTAATCCACATGGTTACTGTATTGTATAATGGAATCGGTAAATTCTGCTGCTGTGATGTGTTTAAACATCACAGATAATCATTGTGAAATAGTTAAGATAACAGGTGAATATGTCCCCATAATGTAAATCAGAAAAGGCAGAATTCTTACTTTAGGTACCCTGAGAGTAAAGAAATAATGGAATTTATGGAAGGCGCAAGATATATGTATATTGGTTTGTATATTTAGTGTCTGTCCTGTGCTGCCTTATGCTGTCTTACACAGTCTTAATTCTGTGTAAGAAGTGAAATTTTCTTTGTGTTATCCATATGTTGACTATGTGCACCTGTCTTTTTATGTCTGCACATTGAGCCTGGAGGTATGCAATTTTGTTCAGCTATGCTTCCGTTGTTGTACTATTGTATGGTGTGAATGACAATAAAGTTCACTTACTTATATACAGTAAATGATTTGATTGAATAGTCAGTTCCTGATGCCAGCATTTGGATTGAGTGGGCTGTTAGCCTTGGTGCACATGAACCTTTCCAGCGTTGCTATTCTCTATAGTAAATGCTGTTCTGCATATCAGGCAATCTGTGCACTGACTGGTGTGTTTTTATAGGTGAAGTACCCCTACGGAAATGCAGGCAGCCCAATCCGAGACCAGCGCGTAAGTCTCCCAAGCATTCGTTTCCTGTCTCCAATGAGACAATGAGACGGCAGTATTTTTCTCAATGTGCAGTACTGACTGCCAAGTGTGCTGTCTGTCTGTCACTAACAGCCATCAATTGATTTGACTCTTGTATTTTTACACTTTATTTTGCATAATTGTACCGTCATTCTTTTATCAGGACGAAGGAGGAAACCTAAAGGACGGAAGGGGGCCATATACCAAGAACTTACAAAAGCTGCTATTCTCCAGTAACCCCTTCGATTCAACCCATGTGGGATCGCTACCATCCTGCATCGAGTCCCAACAACGTCGCACCCTGAGCCCTACTCACCAGCCTTATCATCAACTTCCTTCTTAGTTCCCTCACCAGTCCCATCCTCTTTTGTTTTACCTCCTTCTCCATCTCTTTTTATGGACTCCCCTCCTTCATCCCCATGCGTAGCCTCACCAGTTAGCCCAGCTCCAGAACCATCTTCAGCCCCAGCCGTAGTTCATCCCACCCCTCTGCCTCACGTTCTGGTGCAGGCCCCCTCATCTCAGCTGGTCATGGGTCCAACACCACCGTTTTTGTCCCCTTCTCTTGTTATTGAAAAAATGGAAAAATTCAATAATTACGATATAAGCAACTACAATAAGATGACCTATGATGCCAAGTGCTATGCTCATTACTGGTGCCAGCAGTTCTGGAACGACTTCATGAGCTCAGCTCACATCTGCAAGCAACAGAGGAATGGAAACTCTGAGGCTCACTATTCGTACGGGGATAATGAGGGTGCCCCTGCGACCGAGACTTGATGAAGATGAGGTCAGATTTCCTAGTGATGTGCTGGACCAGCTGAGTGACATCCCTGGGGTTCTGGAGATGGCTGTGGAGATGGGCTATCTGTCAGATGTAAATAGCGACATTTCACATAACGTAAGATAACATAGGATAAGATAGGTAAAGGTATGTTTAACTTCATATTATAAGTAGGCACTGTAATAGGCCTACCCTTTGTTGTCTGTATTTAAATGCCAGGAGTATTAGGAATAAAATTCATGATTTAGAGGCTCTTATCTCATCGGACTCTTATGATATTATAGCAATAACTGAAACGTGGTTGAGTGATAAGGATGGACAAGAATATAATATGGATGGTTACACATTGTTCCGTAAAGATCGTATAGGTAAGAAGGGAGGTGGTGTTGCAGTATATGTAAAGGAAAACTTGCAGGCAAGGGAGCTTACTGATATAAGTAAAAGTACGGAAGCTATATGGGTAAAATTAGATGCTACAAACTCAAATAGCCTAATTGTCGGTGTTTGTTACAGAGCACCCAATGTAGCTGCTGAGGAAAGCAGATTGTTATACAGTGATATTAGGATTATGAGCAATAAAAATGATGTGGTAGTTATGGGTGATTTTAATCTACCGGGGATGCAGTGGGACATTGTTGCTGGCTCTTCAGAAAATGAACTTGAGATGGTGGAATTAGTACAGGATTGTTTTTTTACTCAGTTTGTTAACACCCCTACCAGGGGAGATGCCATTCTTGATCTTGTTTTGTCTAATAACCAGGACAGGATTGGTAAATTAGATGTTTTAGAACCACTTGACAGTAGCGATCATAACATGGTTAAATTTGAGGTTAAGTTTAGTGCCAGAAGAGCAAAGTCCAAATCAAAAATATATAATGTTAGGAAGGCTAACTTCAATTGTATGAGATTAAAACTAGAAACTGTGAACTGGATGGAGTTAAATAACAAAACTGTTGAAGAGGCATGGGAATTTTTTAAAAGCACTTTATTGCAAGTACAAGAGGACTTCATACCTGTTTCTAGCAAGAATAAATCTAGGAAATTGCAACCTAGGTGGTTTAATAGGGACATAAAGTATAAAGTAAGGAGGAAAAGGGCTTTGTTCCAGAGATGGAAAATAACTGATGATGACATAATAAATCAAGAGTATCTAAATCTACAGGCTGAATTAAAAAATGACATTAGACGAGCTAAAAGGAATGTCGAAAGGAAGATCGCATTGGAGGCTAAGGATGACGTTAAAAGTTTCTTCCAGTATTTTAACTCTAAAAGAGCTCTAAAAGCTGAAATTACTAATCTGCAGGATAGTAAGGGTCTTATAATTGAAAACGACATTGACATAGTAAATGAGTTCAATGATAGTTTTGCACGGGTATTCACTGTCGAGGACACTAGTAACTTACCAGTTCTTATTACTAATGCAACATCGTCTATAACTAATATATATATAACTGAAACTGATGTTTTGCAAAGCCTAGCTAAGCTCAAAATAAATAAATCACAGGGCCCTGATGGCATCTTACCTATAGTGTTAAAAGAGATGAGGGATATTATTTGCCGACCCTTAACATTACTGTTTCAAAAATCCTTATCTGAAGGTGTGGTACCTTCTGATTGGAAGCATGCCAACATAACGCCCATTTTCAAAAAAGGGGATAGAAGTAATTTGTCAAACTATAGGCCAATCAGTCTAACTTGTATAACTGGTAAAGTTATGGAGGCTATAATCAAAGAGAAAATGGTAGATTACCTGGACTCAAATAACATTTTGAGGGATAGCCAGCATGGATTTAGGAGAGGTAGATCCTGTTTAACAAATCTGTTGGAGTTTTTTGAGGAAGCTACTCAGGAAGTTGATGATAAGAAGGCCTATGATGTCATCTATTTAGATTTCCAAAAGGCTTTTGATGTTGTTCCCCACAAGAGGCTCTCACTTAAACTCAAAGCGACAGGTATTTTAGGAACTGTAGCGACTTGGATTGATAACTGGTTAACGGATAGGAAGCAGCGAGTAGTTATAAGAGGCTCGATGTCACAGTGGGCCTGCGTTCATAGTGGGGTACCGCAAGGTTCAATTTTAGGACCACTTTTGTTCCTAATTTACATAAATGATATAGACACCAATATATACAGTAAACTGGTGAAATTTGCAGATGACACCAAGGTGGGTGGTGTAGCAGATACTGAACTAGCGGCTCAGCAGCTACAGCGGGATCTTAATTTAATTAGTGACTGGGCTGACACCTGGCAGATGAAATTTAACATAGACAAATGTAAGGTACTCCATGTAGGGAGCAGAAATATAAAGTACAGGTATTTTATGGGACCTACTGAAATAAAGGTAGCTGATTATGAGAAAGACCTTGGTGTGTATGTTGATGCTTCCATGTCTCATTCTCGCCAGTGCGGGGAAGCAATAAAAAAGGCCAATAGGATGTTGGGGTATATCTCCAGGTGTGTGGAGTTTAAGTCAAGGGAGGTAATGCTAAGATTATACAATTCCTTGGTGAGACCTCACCTAGAATATTGTGTACAGGTTTGGTCACCATATCTTAAAAAGGACATAGCGGCCTTAGAAAAGGTGCAGCGTAGGGCCACAAGAATGATTCCTGGTCTTAGAGGAATGTCATACGAGGAAAGGTTATTTGAGCTAAATCTGTTCAGCCTCAAGCAAAGGAGACTGAGGGGGGACATGATCCAGGTCTATAAGATTCTAACAGGTTTGGATGCTGTTCAACCGAATAGTTACTTCAGCATTAGTTCAAATACAAGAACTCGTGGCCATAGGTGGAAATTAGCGGGAGAACATTTCAAACTGGATTTAAGGAAGCACTTCTTTACACAGCGTGTAGTCAGAGTATGGAATAGTCTTCCTGATAACGTAGTGCAAGCTGAATCCTTGGGTTCCTTTAAATCAGAGCTAGATAAGATTTTAACAACTCTGAGCTATTAGTTAAGTTCTCCCCAAGCGAGCTCGATGGGCCGAATGGCCTCCTCTCGTTTGTATAGTTCTTATGTTATCTGCCTGGTGTCATGAGACTGACGATTTGTTGGGTGAGGGGTAGGCAGTGTAGACTACAGACAGTGTAGGCTTTGGTGAGCCTCCTTAACCAGCCACTCCATGGTCTTTAACCAGTTTAGATCCTAAAACCAGTTGAAACAAGCAAAGCACATAGGCACAGAAACACAAAGTAAGATGGCTGAACAAAGCCAAGGCGGAGAGGGAGGGAGCAAGATGCATAGGAAGCCTCACACTGCATTGCTTGATATGATGAAGGGCAGCCCTGCCCCCTGTTGGTGGGATGGCAACAGCTGTTCAGTGTTTTAATTAAATTTTGCATCATTTTCATTCCAGTGCTGTAAATGCTAGGAAACATGGATGGGTGATATGTAGCTTAATTAATTAAAGTAAGTTAATTCATGTCAAAAGTAAGAAAGCTGAATTTTACACCACTGCATATAGTTAATTAAGTTTAACCTTTTGCATGACTGGATAGGCCAGCTTTACAAATACCAAACTAAACTTCACTAAGATGATTTCGGTCCAACTCGCAATATGCAAGGCTCATTTCAGCAGCATAGACACATGGTTCGAATTACGGGGGGAACTGGGGGGTACAGTAACCCCCGCCAAGACCCAGACTCCCCCAAAGAGACAAAAATAGCAGTTTGGGGGGTCTTAAAACTTTTCTTTTGCTGTAAAGAAAAAAACAAAAGCTAACTTCACCTTGTAGGAAAATTTCTATGTAAAACAATTTCAGACACCGCTAATGTGGACCGTACCATTTTAACCACCTCGGCGCTAGAAACAGCTTAGCCAGTCGGTTGTGCCAGAATTGTGGGAACCCTGATCCAGGATGCACCAGACCCGCGCAGCGCGCCCTGAAGACGCTCCTGCCACTCACTGGCCGTCAAGAGCTCCCTGCTCGTCAGTGAGGAGAATCCGCAGCGGGCGGGGGCTGCTCTGTTGGAGCGGGAGGAGACGTGCTGCAGCTGGGAGGCCCGGCTGGCTGCAGAGCGCCGCGGACTTGACAAGCAGCAGGAGCGGGACCATCGTGACCGTGAGCGGCTGCTGAAACCTGCGGAGGAGCTGGAGCAGCTCAGCGGTGAGTTGACCAACTGGGAGAATTAGCGCGACCGCCAGGGGTGGCTAGCCGAGGCAGCGGAGGCGGCATTACGATTACGGGGCTAGGAGGAGGCCGCACTGCCGGAAGTCTCCAGCAGCCCCATGCGCTGTGTGTCCCCGGAGAAGGGAGCCTGGCTGTGGGAGTCGCTGGGCATGGTCACCCCTGGAAGCTGTGCTGGGAAGAAGGTCCAGCGCCGGTGTTCTGGGCAATTCAGTTTCCCCTGTCGCGCGCTGATTAGTACACGGTTTCGCTGTTGTTTTCATGCGGGTGAGGGTAAAATGCGGATTCCGCCGGACTCCGCCGAACGTAAACAAAAGGAGGAGCTCAGCATTGCGGTGCAACTGCGCAGTCAGTACAATACGGATGTCCGAAATCGTATTGTTCTTAATGTTAACATTAATTTCATTGTTAATTTGTTAAACATGTGAAAATGTTCTATATATTATCTGTTGAGCGTTCTCTGGTCGAGGATAATCTGCATTTTTCCCCTCTCTTGTCCCGTCAGACAGATGTGGATGTCCATGGCTACCAACGTCACTGTTCATGGATGCCTGTTCCTGACGAATAAAATAAATCATAATAAATAAATAAATAAATATGTCTTTCACCAAACATGTCAGTATTTTATTGTAATTCTGTATTTCTGTAGATCTCACATCCAAGCACTATTGAACTGTTTTGGTGTTATCTGATTAAATTTTCTCATATAAGTACAGCTATACTGTACAGCTTGAAAGCACTCCTGTGAAATATCTACCTAGAAACGTGGTTGCCACTCTACAAGCCATTTTATCAGAATTAATACACGAAATAAATAAAATAAAAAGGATATTGCAATTAAAGCATTTGTTATATTGAAACATGGAAGTGGCACGTAGAAATCCTGCCCTGGGACATGTGATATATTGCCGGAAAGCTGGCAATTTGTACTATACGAAAATGCATGGAAGTTCCCAGGGCAGGATTTCTAAATGTGCACTTCGCCCTGTACACTGTAACCGTGGGGAAGCTGCCATCCATAATCTTAAACTAAAAGTCCACGGAAGTGGCACGTAGAAATCCTGCCCTGGGACATGTGATATACTGCCGGAAAGCTGGCAATTTGTACCATACGGAAATGCATGGAACTTCCCAGGGCAGGATTTCTAAATGTGCACTTCGCCCTGTACACTGTAACCATGGGGAAGCTGCCATAAATAATCTTCAACTAAAAGTCCACGGAAGTGACACGTAGAAATCCTGCCCTGGGACATGTGATATTGTGGTGAATGGATGAGACTGTCCAGGAGTAATAAGGAGATTAGCCACAGGTGAAATCAATAACTAAGTGGGGGAGGGGCATGTAGCGGAGTGTGGTGATAAGAGGGGAAAGGTTGGAGACAAGGGAGAGGAATGCCGGTCAGTGTTGCGTGAGGGGCTGATTAGTGCTGGTCGCGGTCATTAGGATCGCTGCCGGCGAAGATAGGTAGGGGGGTGAAATAGGTAGAGGTTGCGCGGATTTATTAGGGCGAGACTGTTGCCGGCGGGTGAGACTACTGTCATTCCAGGAGGAAGTTGGTTCCCAGCCTTGTTTAATCCCTGGGGCTTAGTTGATTAGACCCCGTGGGTGGGTCTGGTAGAGGAAAGGGAAGTGTCCTTTTTAAGATTCTTCTTGTGTATGTTTGTGTGTGTGTGTATGTGTTTTTAGGATGGTCAGCCGATCGGGTCTGTGCAATACGGTGGGTTAAGGGAGGGCTGGATGGGATGGTGTACGCTGCCGCCTCGGAGGGGGGTGTTTGGTGTAATCGGGTGTGAATTACGATTTTGCTTGGCTTGCTGTGCTTCTGTGAGGGGGGTGCTGGTGAACCTACTGAGTTGCTGTGTGACACACTCTGGCGGCGGGGTTACAGCCTGTTTATCTGCTCCCTAGCTGGTTGTATTGTGCTGAGGGGTGATGAATTAATTAAATAAAGTATTTGATCCCTAAATTGGTGGTGTGTATCCCTTGGGCTTGCTGGGTGGGTAACCTGTGGGGAGCGGGCTAGGATAGCTAAAGGATAGATCCTTAATACCCACAGAGGATTTATTACACTGGTGGCAGTGGTGGGATGATGTCTGACCCAGAAGTAGTGGAACAGCCACCGAGGGGGGAGGGTAGCTCCGTTCAGGGTTTGCCAGTAGCAACTCGTCCGGTGTTTATGCCCGAAACGTTTACTGGTACTAATCGGGAATGGTCTGATTGGGTTGCCCAGTTTGAAGTGGCTGCCGAAGTGAATGGTTGGGATGATTCTTTAAAAATGAAATTTTTGTCACTTCTCTTGTCGGGGCGTGCAAGAGAGTTGTATTCCGGGTTGCCTTTGGCTGCTCGCAGTGATTATTTAAGTTTAAAAGAGGCATTAGGCAGATGTCTGGAACCATGTGATAGTGATGACTGGAACAGAGCCAATTTTTTGTCCCGTAGACGATTGCCAGACGAATCGGCTCGGGATTTTGGTATGGCATTGCGCCGGCTTATTTATAAAGCTTATCCTTCTGCCGATAATGTGACGCGTGATATGTTTGCTCGAGACCACTTTGTAGAACATGTTGGGAGTGGCGATTTGAGAATATATCTTCGCGGTCGGAAGCCTAATACATTAGAAGAAGCCATTAATATAGCTGCCGAGTTGGAATTAATAAAGAGTCTGGAAAGGTCTCAGATTAGTTATGATGCCCGGGTGTGTGCTGTTACGGAAAAATCACCTAGGGATCAACAGATGGAGCTCTTGTTGGGGGTGGTGGAGGGTTTAAGGCAAGAGGTTAGAACGCTGCAGCAGACGGTGGCGTCTTTGCCGTCCCCTATCGTGACTGAGATGAGCAGGGGGAGTAATAGTGAGGAAAGGAGGCGTGGTCAGCAAGGTAGACCTGAACGGGCAGCAATAGCAACTGCTAGAGATGCATGTTGGGAGTGTGGATGCACTAGGCACCTGCGTCGTAACTGTCCCTATGTGCAGGGAAACTAGAGGGGGTGGGCACAGTGGGCCAAATGCCCACCCCTTTCTGCAGACTGGCCAGACTGGCTCACAATTCCCCGGATAGCTCCGGTATCTACCTTAATGCAAAAATAGGTGGGTGTTTTTCTCATGTGTTAGAGGCTTGCGCCCCTGTATCTACTATCATCCCCAAACAGAGGTGGTTACAGTTTACGAAGGGGATGGGGGAGTTAACAGCGTATCAGGGTGTAGCATCAGCAGCAAATGGGGGTGATATGCAGGTGGTTGGGAGGTGGCAAACCATTTGTCAATTTGGACCTTTGGCCTTGGTTGTGGATTTCTTAGTGGCTGATGTGTCTACCGAAATTTTGCTGGGGATTGATTTCCTGTCAAAATATGGGGCTGTGATTAACCTTGCTAATAAATGTTGTAGTTTGATGGGGAAGGAATTGCCTCTAATTTCATCATCTGAGGCTAATGAACCAAAACTAGTTACTGTACAGGCAGATACTGTAGTAGGGCCACGCACGGAGGCCATTGTTGCTGGGGTTGTGGAAGGGTTGTTGGCAGGCCGTGCGGTAGGCCTGCTCGAACCGTCTGACTCCCTGTCTTCACATTGTGACTTGATGGTGGCGCGGGTGGTTTGTAGCGCACAGCAAGGGGTGGTACCTGTCAGGGTTATAAATGTGACCGAGGGGCCCTGTGTTTTAAAGGAGGGTATGAAGGTGGGCACCCTTTATACGGACGTCACTGTGGAACAGGATACCATATCTGCAGAGACCGTACAGTGGCCTGTAGATGTTGTTTCACAGCTGGGGTTGGCAGAAAAGGGTTTCTCATCTTTAGAATTGATAGCTATTCGAGAGTTACTTCAACGCCATAGTGGCGTATTTAGCTGGAATGATAGTGATTTGGGGAGGACACACCTGACTCGTCATGAAATTGATACGGGGGGTGTTAGGCCTATTAAAATGCACCCCCGTCGGGTGCCTCTGCATTTGCAGCAGGAGGTCGCGGACCATATTAAACAGATGCTTGAGAATGACATTATACGACCCTCATGTAGTCCTTGGGCAGCTCCGGTAGTGCCAGTACGGAAAAAAGATGGTAGCCTCCGATTTTGCGTAGACTACCGTAAGCTTAATGAAGTTACAGTGAAAGATGCTTATCCGTTGCCAAGGATTGATGATGCCCTAGACAGTTTAGCCAATGCGCAATGGTTTTCAACCCTTGACCTGGCCAGTGGTTACTGGCAGGTTGAGGTTGACCCTCGGGACAGGCCAAAGACTGCATTTATCACTAGGCAGGGATTGTTTGAGTTTAATGTTTTAAGTTTTGGCCTATGTAACTCACCCAGCACCTTCCAGCGTTTAATGGATTTGGTTCTGGCTGACTTGCAGTGGTCAACCTGTTTAGTGTATTTGGATGATATTATTTGTTTTGGTCGGACTTTTGAGGAACATTTACATAGGCTGGATGAGGTGCTTTTGAAGTTGGGGCAGGCAAATTTAAAGGTGAAGCCTGGTAAATGTAACCTTTTTGCAACCGAAGTGCGTTATCTGGGGCACATTATTTCGGCTCAGGGCATTATGGCCGACCAGGATAAGGTGGAAGCTGTGAGGAGTTGGCCGGTTCCTCAAACTCAAACAGATGTTAAGAGTTTTCTGGGGCTGGCCTCCTATTATCGCCGTTTTGTTAGGGGCTTTGCGGACATGGCAAGGCCATTGCATCAGTTAACTGAAAAGGGACGGAAATTTAAATGGGATGAGTTGTGTGATGAGGCGTTTCGACAATTAAAGACTACTTTGATCACAGCACCAGTTTTGGCGTACCCTGACCCTCATAAACGTTTCATTCTTGATACAGATGCAAGTGACTTTGGCATTGGAGCAGTGTTATGCCAGGACGGTGAGGAGGGTGTAGAAAGGGTTGTTGCTTATGCGAGTAGGGCACTGACAAAAGAGGAGAGGAAGTATGCAGCCACTAGGAAGGAATTGTTGAGCATGGTATTTTTCACAAAGCATTTTAAACATTACTTATTGGGGAAGGAATTTACCTTGCGTACTGACCATAGTTCACTGAGATGGCTACATAATTTTCAGGGCCTAGAAGGACAATTGGCTCGGTGGGTGGAGCAGCTGGCCGCATTCCAGTATAAAATCATTCATCGCCCTGGGAAATTACATACTAATGCAGATGCTTTGTCCCGTAGGCCTTTGTCCTTACCTGAGGCATTACCAGAGGAAGTGGCTGTGGCTAGCTCCCCTATCCCCTCTTCAGGGCAGAAAGGGCCCTCTGACAGTATTTGTGTAGTAAGGGTGGAGGCCCAAACTCAGACTGGTGGGGTGGAATTTGGGTTGGAGGATGAAGTAAGTAAAGCACAGAGGGAGGATGGTGAGATTAGTGTAATTATTAGTTTAATACAGGGGTTGCAGAGTGGGGTGGATATATGGCAGCAGTATCCCGAGTTGAAGAAATACCAGTGTGTGTGGGGCCAGTTGCAGTTACAAGGCCAGCGGCTGGTCCGGGTCCCACCGAGTTATTCTGATGCAGCCCCCGGGGCCCAGGTGGTGCTTCCTAGGAGCTTGGTACCGGCAGCTTTGCAAATGCTGCATAGTACTGCCACAGGGGGGCACTTAGGAATTCAGAAATTACAAGCTAATATTTCAAAATGGACGGAGGCTTATGCCGTGCCAAACCAGGAAGCAGAATCGTTGGCTAAAGTCCTGGTAGAGCAGTGGGTGTGTAGGTTAGGGGCTCCACGCAGTATACATTCTGACCAAGGGAGAAATTTTGAATCTACATTGTTCAGAGAGATGTGCCAGTTGCTTTGTATACAGAAGACGCGAACATCTCCCTACCATCCTGAATCTAATGGGATGGTGGAAAGATTCAATCGAACCCTGTTGTCTATGTTGGCATTGTTCGTGGAGGACAACCAGATGAACTGGGATGTTCTATTACCGTATGTCCTTATGGCCTACAGGAGTAGTGTGCATGCGTCCACAGGGTTCACACCATATAAGGTGTTATTTGGTCGGGAGATCATTCTCCCTGTGGATGTGATGTGGAATATGGGTCATCAGGAGAGGTTTTCAGCGGTGTCAGAGTATGTGCAGGCACTCACTGATACGTTGTCTACTGTGGTGGGGGCAGTGAAGAGACACCAGGAACGGGCCTCTGCACAGCAAAAAGCGGTTTATGATTTTAGAGTAACTCATCAGCACTATGTTGTGGGAGAGCAGGTATGGGTGCAGAATAAAGCGAGGAAGAGGGGCCGTTGTCCCAAACTACAGAGACGTTATAAGGGCCCTTTTAAGGTGTTGGAAGTAATTTCTGATGTCCTTTATAGAGTGGGCCAGCCTGAAGGGGGTTCGGACACAATAGTGCATTTTAATAGGCTTAAACCTTTTGTCTGTTTGTCTGGTGCAGGGGAACCATCCAGTGTGCAAAAGGAGGATCCTCTGGACAGTAACCCATCTATGGATTCAACACCCCTGCCAAGGTCGTCCGAGCCGGTGGAGGTGGACAGGGAGGTACCACCGTGTATACCAGCAGCTGCGGCCAGGTTGCAGGAGGTGGAAGTAATGGGAGCTGATCGAGGGTTACAAGCAGCAGAGGGCCAGCCAGAGGGACATTGGATCACTGGTGGGGATGAGAGAGTCGGAGACCAGAGTGAAAAGGACAGCAACATGGAGGCCGAGGAAATGGTGCGGCCACTCCTCTCAGGACGAGGACATCTGCGGCGGGAGAAGCGGCGGCCGGTGTGGACGAAGGATTTTGAATTGGGGTTGGACTGACTCGGGGACGAGTCTTTTTTTCCTGGCAAGGGGGAAGTGTGGTGAATGGATGAGACTGTCCAGGAGTAATAAGGAGATTAGCCACAGGTGAAATCAATAACTAAGTGGGGGAGGGGCATGTAGCGGAGTGTGGTGATAAGAGGGGAAAGGTTGGAGACGAGGGAGAGGAATGCCGGTCAGTGTTGCGTGAGGGGCTGATTAGTGCTGGTCGCGGTCATTAGGATCGCTGCCGGCGAAGATAGGTAGGGGGGTGAAATAGGTAGAGGTTGCGCGGATTTATTAGGGCGAGACTGTTGCCGGCGGGTGAGACTACTGTCATTCCAGGAGGAAGTTGGTTCCCAGCCTTGTTTAATCCCTGGGGCTTAGTTGATTAGACCCCGTGGGTGGGTCTGGTAGAGGAAAGGGAAGTGTCCTTTTTAAGATTCTTCTTGTGTATGTTTGTGTGTGTGTGTATGTGTTTTTAGGATGGTCAGCCGATCGGGTCTGTGCAATACGGTGGGTTAAGGGAGGGCTGGATGGGATGGTGTACGCTGCCGCCTCGGAGGGGGGTGTTTGGTGTAATCGGGTGTGAATTACGATTTTGCTTGGCTTGCTGTGCTTCTGTGAGGGGGGTGCTGGTGAACCTACTGAGTTGCTGTGTGACACACTCTGGCGGCGGGGTTACAGCCTGTTTATCTGCTCCCTAGCTGGTTGTATTGTGCTGAGGGGTGATGAATTAATTAAATAAAGTATTTGATCCCTAAATTGGTGGTGTGTATCCCTTGGGCTTGCTGGGTGGGTAACCTGTGGGGAGCGGGCTAGGATAGCTAAAGGATAGATCCTTAATACCCACAGAGGATTTATTACAATATATTGCCGGAAAGCTGGCAATTTGTACTATACGAAAATGCATGAAAGTGCCCGGGGCAAGATTTCTAAATGTGCATTTCGCCCTGTACACTGTAACCATGGGGAAGCTGCCATAAATATTCTTCAACTAAAAGTCCACGGAAGTGGCACGTAGAAATCCTGCCCTGGGACATGTGATATATTGCCGGAAAGCTGGCAATTTGTACTATACGGAAATGCATGGAACTTCCCAGGGCAGGATTTCTAAATGTGCACTTCGCCCTGTACACTGTAACCATGGGGAAGCTGCCATAAATAATCTTCAACTAAAAGTCCACGGAAGTGGCACGTAGAAATCCTGCCCTGGGACATGTGATATATTGCCGGAAAGCTGGCAATTTGTACTATACGGAAATGCATGGAACTTCCCAGGGCAGGATTTCTAAATGTGCATTTCGCCCTGTACACTGTAACCATGGGGAAGCTGCCATAAATATTCTTCAACTAAAAGTCCACGGAAGTGGCACGTAGAAATCCTGCCCTGGGACATGTGATATATTGCCGGAAAGCTGGCAATTTGTACTATACGGAAATGCATGGAACTTCCCAGGGCAGGATTTCTAAATGTGCACTTCGCCCTGTACACTGTAACCATGGGGAAGCTGCCATAAATATTCTTCAACTAAAAGTCCACAGAAGTGGCACGTACAAATCCTGCCCTGGGACATGTGATATACTGCCGGAAAGCTGGCAATTTGTACTATACGGAAATGCATGGAACTTCCCAGGGCAAGATTTCTAAATGTGCACTTCGCCCTGTACACTGTAACCATGGGGAAGCTGCCATAAATAATCTTCAACTAAAAGTCCACGGAAGTGGCACGTAGAAATCCTGCCCTGGGACATGTGATATATTGCCGGAAAGCTGGCAATTTGTACTATACGAAAATGCATGAAAGTGCCCGGGGCAAGATTTCTAAATGTGCACTTCGCCCTGTACACTGTAACCATGTGAAAGCTGCTATCTATAATCTTAAACTAAAAGTCCACGGAAGTGGCACGTAGAAGTGAGGCCCCAGCACATGTGATATATTGCCAGGAAGGTCGGAATTTGTACTTTACGAAAATTCAAGATTGAAGATTCAAGATTCAAAAGGTTTATTCGTCACGTACACAGTTGTACACATACAACATGCAGTGGAATGTAACCCTGGTCACTCTGAGCAGCTGTGCATGATAAGAGAGTAACAAAATATAGAAAAAATAAGAAAAATAATAAGATAAAAAATGAAATGTTCAGCTGTACATAATTTATACATAAGTGAAATGTGCAAGAGGCCTGAGGAATGTGCCAATGATTTGGACAGGGTGAAGCAGCACCTAGAGGCATTGAGTATTGTCCTGATTTAGGAGCATTATGACCTGGGGGAAAAAGCTCTTCCTTAACCTTTCCGTTCTGTGGTGCATTTCCCAAAACCATAGTTCGAAGGAACGTTCGCAAACACTGTCCTTAAGTTGCGTATTTCAAACAACTCACGAGCTGTAGTTAGAAGCTTAGTCCCGGGTAAATACGTCAGCGATGGTGGAAAATGCAGTCTAATAAGGGTATAGTCACCGTGTAAGTAAAAAATTGTATAATCTTTCATAACTAATAGGGAATAATTTAGCTCTACGATCACATATAATGTGAAGTTGTCTGAAAATGTTTGAAACGTAATTGTTGTGTGGGTCTCTGGTCATAAGTACGGTAACTGTCGGTAGTGAGCAATAGGGACACCTTGCTGGGTGATGCGGGAAGAATCCTCTGTGTGACCCATCTGTACGTTGACGTCAAACTTCAACTCACCAGTGGCACTTGCACTCTCATCTAGCACATATTGTATGTTCTAGTCACTCTTTGCCTTCTTCTCATGTTTAGAAACATGTGTGAACAGTTTTGAGTCATTGTGTTTAAATGATGACTGGTGGCTGTGCTGAACTTCTGCAGCCTGTGTTTTCTATTTTGCATCAAAGTTCACCACAGTGCAAAATGTGTTTTGATGAATGGGAATGTGTTTAGAGTTTTGCTCAAATCTGCAAATTGTGTTTAAAGTTTCACCAAAAGAGTGATTGATTCAATAAATTAGTTTTGGCAATTGGAAGTTTTGTTCCAAGAATGAGGTTTAGTCTTTTAGCAATTCAGAAAAACTGTAATAGAAACATAAGGCAAGGTAAACTTTAACTTACCAAAGCTCTTTGGGGCGGTCAAACCAGATGTGTCCAGTTTGTACAGATACTGCACAGTTAGAATAGAATAGAATAGAATAGAATAGAATGCCTTTTATTGTCATTATACATTTTTTACATATACAATGAGATGAAAAGCATCTCCTTGGGTCAGTGCTCAAACATATACATATAAAATATAAAAAGAGAAGTAGTATCTAAAGTATGTATAAAATATGTATAAAAATAAGCAATGTAAACAAATAGAAAGTATTAAAGTGACAGTGTAATATATCTTATTGCACTAGCATATGTATATAAAGTGAACGAATGCACAATTTCACATTGACCGGATTATTACACAGTGATAATATATAATAAATAGATGTGGTAAGATTTTTTAGTGTGTGTGTGAAAGGGAGAAAGGGGAGGAAGACCATAGTAGGGGGAGTGATTGTTTTCTGTGTGTATTCAGTGTGTGTACAGTGTGTGTTCAGTGTGTGTTCAGTGTGAGTATGGCTCTAGGGAAAAAACTGTTCCGGAGTCTGTCTGTCCTAGTCCTGATGCACCTGTAGCGTCTTCCTGAGGGCAACAGGTTGAATAGATCAGAGCCAGGGTGGGATGTGTCCTTGATAATGTTCCTTGCTCTGCTGAGGCAGCGGGAGGTGTATATGTCCATAAGAGAGGGGAGAGGGCAGCCGATGATCTTCTGGGCAGCTTTGACAACTTTATGAAGCCTCTCCTTATCTGCCATGGTGCAGCTGCCGTACCACACTGTGATGCAGTACGTCAGGAGGCTCTCAATGGACGAGCGATAGAAGGTCAGAAACAGATCCTGGTTGAGATTCAGCTTCCTGAGGACTCTCAGGAAGTGGAGCCGCTGCTGTGCCTTCTTGACGACCTCTGTGATGTTCTCGGTCCATGAGATATTGTCCGAGATGAGGACCCCTAGGTACCGGAAAGTATGGACCCTCTCCACGCGTTCACCGTTGATGTATAGGGGGGTTAGGTCGGTGCCGTGCCTCCTGAGGTCAACAACGATCTCTTTAGTTTTCTTGGTGTTCAAAGTCAGATTGTTCTCTGAACACCAGGCCTCCAGCTTCAGGACCTCATCCCTATAGGCTGCCTCGTCTCCCTTAGAGATGAGTCCGACCACCGTAGTGTCGTCGGCAAACTTGACGATGAGATTGTTGTTGTGGGTCGGACTACAGTCGTGGGTGTAGAGGCAGTATAGGAGGGGGCTCAGCACACAGCCCTGTGGGGATCCGGTGCTAGTTAGGGGTAAAAGGCTGTTATGGGCAGGGTTAATCAATTGTACAGTTGTGCTTAAAATGGGGGTATAAAATCCTTCAAATACTACAAAAGTTATGTAAGAGAACTTTTGTTTTTTGTTTTGTAAACAAGTACACCTACTCTTACAGTTTTAGACTTAACAGGTTTTAAAGAATTTTGTATTATATTATATTATATTATATTAAAATAACATGACTATAGCGAATGTCTGTCAGCCCCTTTTGACAAAATGGCCTTATAGCTATGTTTTCATAGAATCTGAGCCGGAAAAGTCAGATTGCTATGCCAAGAGTACAACTAATTTGAAAACAGTGTTAGTGAAGTCATTTGAAGACTGAATTGTGTTACAGTGGAAAAAAAACACAACAGCACAATAAAGGGCAAGTGACTCAGGCAAAGTCAGTCAGAAGGGTGTGTGAACATGATTGGCAAACTGGGTGATAAGTATAATGATGAATGCCTGCTCACCAGTAAGTTTATGCTTATTTCCTTACAGTATCTCTTGAGGAGGCCTGCCAATGGTGTGGACAGTTTCAAAATAAAGATGGTGACTGGGTGAGGGAAATTACTGTAGTCATTTGATAGATGTGAAAATATGGCTACTTGTCCTATACTGTATGTTGTTAATCCCTCTGTAGATACTCTGTAATGGATGCCAGAGGTGGCAACACCGTGTCTGTACTGGCATGACCAAGAGCCAATTCAAACACATAACAAATGTTAAATGGTATTGCACAGCTTGTGAAGAGGAGTCTTCTTTATAAAAACGCAGCCACACTACAGTGGTATGCAAAAGTCTGCAACCGCTTGTTAATTTAGAATTTTTTCCAACTTTTGACCTTTTACTTTTAACTCCTTCATTGAGCCAATATATTTATTTGAAAACAGTGTTACAGGGGACACAGTAATAAAAATCAAGTTTTTATTCTAGCTTGGATTTACTTTTCTGAGTTTGTTTGTTAAAGCTCCCATGTCAGTTGTCTTATTGAGTAATATGCGTAATGTATTTCTCTGGCTAAAGGTGCAAAATAAATGTGTATACTTCATATATAGTAGAACAGACATGCGTCAAGCTTTCTTCATGTTCGTGTAGGTGGCCTTGAAAAAGGACTTTTTGTGTCTCAGTGATGGCTCAGTATCTGGTGGGCCACACTTTGTTCTTGATCACCTGCCTGCACCATATTGGCATTGAGTGAACCAGTTTGATGAGGTGATCATGGGTGATAACATGATTCCAGGCTGTAATGAGTGCACTGTAAAAAATAAACCGTAAATTTTACAGTAAAAAACTGGCAGCTGTGGTTGCCAGAACTTTACCGTCAAAAATACGGTAGCAACGTTATTGGTTTTACAGGTCTGCACCCACTGTACTGTATATTTTACGGATTTTAATTGTTTTTTTTACGGTTTATAACTGTCTAATTAACATATTTATGTTGCTATAAAAACAGTTTATAGCTGTCAAATTCCAGGGTTTACATTGTAATATTCTGCCTTTTATGTCTCCCTCAACTTGCTCTTTGTAAGTATGTTGTCCGTGAAGGGCAGCCACTCATGGCTGTGCCCAGGAAGCTGGGGGTTAAGGGCCTTGCTCAAGGACCCACAGACATGCTGAAACTGGATTTGAACCAGTGACCTTGTGATTATTGGCACACAGGCTTAGCCCACTGAGCCATACAGAACACATGGACCCTGTTGCTTGAGTACAAGAACTTTTATAAATAAATTACAAATATCAACTCTAAACACAGAAAGCATACAATAGGTATTTTAGACATCCAGAAATTGTGCAAATGTTGCAAAAGTAGTCAAGTAGAAAACAATTTGAATAGTGGAATATAATCGTGTGCATTATATGTGTGTATGATCAGCAGGGTTTAAATATGAGTACAGTCAATCAATTTCAATACATCTATATTGTACAGCACAATACTATATACAGTACTATACACTATATACAATATCTATACAGTATCTAAGTAGTATTGCATTTGTAAAATGCAACTAGAAAACCCCTTGTCTCATGCTGTCTTGCCATGCTTCCCCAAAGATAATACTTGTTACAGTTCACATCAGTTAGCATAGCACTGCGCTAGCAGACCATAGCTGCTCTGGGTAAAATTGTTCTAAAATACGTTACACAGCAAATGTGCCAGTGTTAAATTAACACTGCATACTGTTTATATTGGCCCACAGCATTCAGTGTTACCTATAATACTTTACAGTGTGCAGTGAGTGTTGTTTTTACAGTGTTAATATTTCTTAAAACTCTTATAGTGTTCAGTTGACAACATAGACTGTTAAGTCAGTAAGTCGCCACCTCTTCCTGGATTGCAAGCCAATATGGGTGGCACACAAGTACAAAATGGGTGGCCCATGTCTGCCCCATTTTAATATGCACTCATTTGAACTCATTTGGGCATTCAGCTGCTGTGTTTTACTAACCCACCATAATAAGAAAGACTTAGACCAACATTGCCTTTTCTCATTTAAGCATGACTAGTAGGTTTTTTGTATTTGTATAAGAAAGGACCAGTTAAGTTCATCTATGAACTGCTTGTGGTATTAATGTGTGTGAAATGTATAACACCAGCCACCAAACACAGATTATAAAACTTGCCTGTGTTCAACTGCATAACAATTATTTAACAGGGCTGCGAAAAGGTGAGAGCTCCGGTAATGGTTGGAGTGTGTTTCAGCTAAAGCAGCCAGAATGGGTGGTGGCCTTATTGCTTTTAGACCACAACTTGTGATGGAAGAACAAATAAAATCATTTTGCTCATTTAATATTCAGATTTTAATTAAGCTTAATTTTTGAAACCCACCACGACTGAGGATGGTATGGCACTGATATTAGTCTTCACCACATTGTGCTACTTGTGTATGCTAGTTGGTCTGAGCGGTGTATTTGTGCTGCAATCTTAAGTGTAGTGGTGCATGTGATCTGGATACTTTACCTAGAGAGCCCAGGCTTAGAAAAGGAGGAAAAAAATATATATTGATTTTCCATAGCCTTTTCTTTCCCACCTAGTGCTGCCTTTAGTCAAACCATATAGGCTAATTAATCTCATTTAGTCATTGGCAAGCACACAAGTGGCATTTCTGTGGTTTTTATTCTCTTGCCCTATTCATCACAATCGCGGTGGATTGAAAAAAAAAATCTATTAAGTCAAAAACAGTACCGTGTCATGCTATGCAAATATACATCCAGTACCATTGGTCTACAGTGGAGTGGGCGGTACCAGGAGCTGCAAAGAAAAGGGCATCACAACTGTCCTAACGCCTTTCCGCATATATTAATCATCCAAGGGCCAGACTAGCAATCAAATGCACCCCCACCCCATTAAAATACATATCACTCTAGAGACACGTCCTGTACGTCTCCACAAAACTTTCTTTGACCAGACACCAACATATATAAAACCACAAATCAGGGGAAAACCATCAGAACCACAGCTCTTAAATCTTCAAGATCAGACAGAACTTAGCCAACAACACTTTAACATAAGACAAGAAAAAGCTGGTCTTTTTTGGTCAGAGTCTTTCTCATTATGGTGGGTGAATCTGGGGTGGCTCTTCTGATCCTTATGACTTCTTGTGTGCATATTGAAATGGGGCTAATATGTGGAGCTGATGACTTAACAGTCTAGGTTGTCAATTGAACACTATATGAATTAATAAATATTAACACTGTAAAAACAAAACTTACTGCACACTGTAAAATATTATAGGTAACACTGAATGCTGTGGGCCAATATAAACAGTATGCAGTGTTAATTTAACACTTCCACATTTGCTGTGTAACGTATTTTAGAACAATTTTACCCAGAGCAGCTATGGTCTGCTAGCGCAGTGCTATGCTAACTGATGCGAACTGTAACAAGTATTATCTTTGGGGAAGCATGGCAAGACAGCATGAGACAAGCGGTTTTCTAGTTGCATTTTACAAATGCAATACTACTTAGATACTGTATAGATATTGTATATAGCGTATAGTACTGTATATAGTATTGTGCTGTACAATATAGATGTATTGAAATTGATTGACTGTACTCATATTTAAACCCTGCTGATCATACACACATATAATGCACACGATTATATTCCACTATTCAAATTGTTTTCTACTTGACTACTTTTGCAACATTTGCACAATTTCTGGATGTCTAAAATACCTATTGTATGCTTTCTGTGTTTAGAGTTGATATTTGTAATTTATTTATAAAAGTTCTTGTACTCAAGCAACAGGGTCCATGTGTTCTGTATGGCTCAGTGGGCTAAGCCTGTGTGCCAATAATCACAAGGTCACCGGTTCAAATCCAGTTTCAGCATGTCTGTGAGTCCTTGAGCAAGGCCCTTAACCCCCAGCTTCCTGGGCACAGCCATGAGTGGCTGCACTTCATGGACAACTTACTTACAAAGAGCAAGTTGAGGGAGACATAAAAGGCAGTTTCCCCATGGGGACTTGCAGTCAAATATAAGAACATTGTTAAACAGCTTTAAGTTACATTTTCATGTTGAGTTAACTTAAATATATAAGCACACTTAAAAAAAGTGAACAAGTGAATGTTGGGAGATATTAAAAAAAATGTTAATTGATCTCAAAATGTATAAACAGGGTAACTTGGGTATTTTAAGTAAGAACAAATTATTTTGCATGAGTACAACAAACTCAAAACTAGATTTTTCTGTTTACTTAAAACTGGAAATTTCATAACTTAAAAAATTTGATGCAACTGATTACCTCAAATTTTTTGAGTTTTGCCAACTTATTCG
Source organism: Paramormyrops kingsleyae (assembly GCF_048594095.1). Classification (NCBI taxonomy): domain Eukaryota; kingdom Metazoa; phylum Chordata; class Actinopteri; order Osteoglossiformes; family Mormyridae; genus Paramormyrops; species Paramormyrops kingsleyae. The sequence goes on from NW_027325982.1 coordinate 141,029, forward strand.
GGATTACAGTGCAGTATATTGTTAATTTTACTGCAATAAACCATATTTTCATATGTTTTTAACTGTGAAATGTAACGTCTTACTCTGCAAAACTTATTACGGTTTTTCACTGTAAATTCTAAGGTTATCGCATGTTTTGTGGAATATGGTTTTATCCGGTAGCATTTATACGGTATTTTACTGTTAAATCTACGGACATTTTTTACAGTGTGACTCAATCAACTCATGTTTTGATTTTGGATGTCTCTTGGATATCTCCAAAGTCACCTTGTGCCACAAGTTCTCAATCGGATTCAGATCGGGAGATTGAGCAAGCCACTCAATTGATCGATGTTGTTCTGACGCTTCCAGTTGATCACCTGTTTGGAGCAATGGCACGGTGCATTGTCATCTTGGAACAGGAACCAGCTTGTAAACAGCTGCTGCACTGACGGCACCATACACTTTTGCAGTACTGTGATGTACTTGGTCCCACTGACCATGCTGTCAACGATGTGCAGATGTCCGATGCCACTGGCAGCCATGCAGCCCCAGACCATGACCTTCAAAGGATGCTTCACAGTGAGGTTCAGCCACTCAGGCTTGAACTCCTCTCCAGGAAACCTCCTCACATACTGTAGGTGTCTGCCTGGCTACCAAACAGGCAGAAAGTGCTTTCATCGCCGGAAAGCACCTTTTCCCACGTTTCACATGTCCAGCGTGACTTCTTCCGTGTCCAGTCAATCCGGTTGCACCTTTGGACATCAGTCATCAGTGGCTTGTTGCGTGCCTTGCAACCCCGCAGACAAAACTGTTGATGAGGTGACACTGACATGGCAGCTGTCTGACCACTCACGCAGTAGCTGAGGTGAGGTCAACTTGCGATTGCTCAATGGAATGCGTCAAAGTGCATGATCCTAGCATGATGTTGATGCATGTGGATGACCAGACCGAGGCGTGTCTGCCACCAAACTCGCTTTCTTCTTTTGTAGAATCTTTACAACTGCTCTGTGACTGCAGCCGACTTTGTTAGTAATCTGGCAGCATGAAAATCCATGAAAATTTGTTGTTCCAAGGAATATTTCTTAAATAATAGTTTATTTTCATTTGTAATTCTTCATTCTGCCAATGCATATTTATTTGTTTAATAAATGGTGTTGTTCACAAAACTACAAAAAGTAATGTGAGAACATAGTAATTCACTACATTCACTACTGTTCATGGCTTAAGGGCCATTTGTTAGACTGCACAACACAATTGTGAAAGAAGGTGAGAGCTCCCGTAGTGGCTATGGGACTGTATTTCCATAGAGCTGATATTATGTGTGGCAGCCTCATTGCTTTTTAGATCACAAGGTGGGATAGAAGGACAAATCAAATCAATTTGCTCATTTAATATTTAAATTTTTTTATTAGGCTTGATTTTTGGAAGCCCAAATTTAGAAACCCACCGCAACTGAAAATGGAATGCCACAGATATAAGTCTCTTCCATGTAGAAGTACTTATTTGTTGGCCCAGAGTAATAGCTTTTCAGCTAGGGATCTGTGTCAGCAATTGGAATTATTGCTGGTTTTAATTACGTGAATGCCATGACAAGTCCTACTCTATTAGGTACTTGAGCAGTTGCTTTATTTTGGGTGTGATGTTAATTTTCATCTAGCCTGGTAAGGAGGTTTAATATACAGGGAAATTGGGTGGTTAGTGGCTAAATTATCACTCCAGCTGCTAGAAATAAACTGTGCATAGTTCTTGTGCCTGAGATGGCTTGTTATGAGGATGCAGCAGGAAAACAAGCATTGAGCAAACACTTTTTTTTTTCATTTTTCCATGGACATACATCTTTCAAGATACCACCCAAATACCCACAACAAAACAGAAACCAATAGATCCTACTAGGATCCACTATTGGAAATGCAGTTATTACTTAAAGTTTCTTGGGTATTTATACGGTTGCCCTATTCAACACCATCATGGTGAAAGGTTAAAACAAAGGCAGTACCCTGTCATGCTATGCAAATATACATCAGAGCTATTGGTCTTCAGGAGAGTGGGCAGGTCCAGGAGCTGCAGAGTGAAACAAACTTTATAATCTGTGTCAATGAGCACTGCCTTGCCTGAAATGCTTACCTGGAAATGAACTTAAACGTGTATTACATATTACAGGAGGTGTACTTAAAAATTAATTAGATTGGTGGCTGGCTCTTGAAAGTAGGAACTGTAAATGAACTGACCTTAATGAGTATAATAGTCAGGTACATTGCAATTCATTCCACTTGAAAAGTTACAACTTAGACTAGTTCAGTGTAAGTGTATAGCTCAGTAGTCTAAGTATGTGGGTTTGTAATCCAGAGGTTGCTGGTTCAAATCCAGCTTCAACTAGATAAGTGCATGTTTATAGGCCCTTGAACCATGAAAAGTAGTGAATTGCCATGTTCTCAAATGACTTTTAGTAGATTTGTGAACAACACCATTTATTAAACAAACAAATCTGCATTTGCAGAATGAAGAATTAAAAATGAAAATAAACTATTATTTAAGAAATATTCCTTGGAACAACAAATTTTCATGGATTTTCATGCTGCCAGATTACTAGCAAAGTCGGCTGCAGTCACAGATTGTACATGAGAAGAAAGCGAGTTTGGTGGCAGACATGCCTCGGTCTGGTCATCCACATGCATCAAAATCATGCTAGGATCACGCACTTTGACGCATTCCATTGAGCAATCACCTCACCTCAGCTACTGCGTGAGTGGTCAGACAGCTGTCATGTCAGTGTCACCTTATCAACAGTTTGTTGCCGGTTCCCGCAGTTTGGTCTGCAGAGTTGCAAGGCACGCAACAAGCCACTGATGACTGATGTCCAAAGGTGCAACCGGATTGACTGGACACGGAAGAACTCACGCTAGACATGTGAAACGGTGGGAAAAGGTGCTTTTCAGCGATGAAAGCACTTTCTGCCTGTTTGGTAGCCAGGCAGACACCTAGGTGAGGAGGTTTCCTGGAGAGGAGTTCAAGCCTGAGTGACTCAATCTCATTGTGAAGCATCCTTTGAAGGTCATGGTCTGGGGCTGCATGGCTGCCAGTGGCGTCGGACGTCTGCACATCTTTGACGGAATGGTACATCACAGTACTGCAAAAGTGTATGGTGCCATCAGTGCAGCAGCTGTTTAAAGGCCGGTTCCTGTTCCAAGCTGACAATGCACCGTGCCATTGCACCAAACAGGTGATCAACTGGAAGCATCAGAACAACATCGATCAATTGACTGGCTTGCCCAATCTCCCGATCTGAATCCAATTGAGAACTTGTGGCACAAGGTGGCTTTGGAGATATCCAAGAGACATCCAAAATCAGAACATGAGTTGATTGAGTCACTCATTGCAGCCTGGAATCATGTTATCATCCATGATCACCTCATCAAACTGGTTCACTCAATGCCAACATGGTACAGGCAGGTGATGAAGAACAAAGTGTGGCCCACCAGATACTGAGCCATCACTGAGACACAAAAAGTCCTTTTTCAAGGCCACCTACACGAACATGAAGAAAGCTTGACGCATGTCTGTTCTACTATATATGAAGTATAGTCATTTATTTTGCACCTTTGGCCAGAGAAGTACATTACGCATATTACTCAATAAGACAACTGACATGGGAGCTTTAACAAACAAACTCAGTTTAGTAAATCCAAGCTAGAATAAAAACTTGATTTTTATTACTGTGTCCCCTGTAACACTGTTTTCAAATAAATATATTGGCTCAATGAAGGAGTTAAAAGTAAAAGGTCAAAAGTTGGAAAAAATGCTAAATTAACAAGCGGTTGCAGACTTTTGCATACCACTGTAGTGTGGCTGCGTTTTTATAAAGAAGACTCCTCTTCACAGGCTGTGCAATACCATTTAACATTTGTTATGTGTTTGAATTGGCTCTTGGTCATGCCAGAACAGACAGGGTGTTGCCACCTCTGGCATCCATTACAGAGTATCTACAGAGGGATTAACAACATACAGTATAGGACAAGTAGCCATATTTTCCCATCTATCAAATGACTACAGTAATTTCCCTCACCCAGTCACCATCTTTATTTTGAAACTGTCCACACCATTGGCAGGCCTCCTCAAGAGATACTGTAAGGAAATAAGCATGAACTTATTGGTGAGCAGGCATTCATCATTATACTTATCACCCAGTTTGCCAAGCATGTTCACACACCCTTCTGACTGACTTTGCCTGAGTCACTTGCCCTTTATTGTGCTGTTGTGGGTTTTTTTTCACTGTAACACAATTCAGTCTTCAAATGACTTTTACACATACCGTGTGATGTTATATGTCATTGCAACCACACATCCATTCCTCTCACACTGTTTTTTGCATTATCGCAAATTAGTTCTACCCCTGACTTTTCCGGCTCAGATTCTGTGAAAACATAGCTAAAAGGCCCTTCTGTCAAAAAGGGCTGACAGACATTCACTATAGTCATGTTAATATAATATAATATAATATAATATAGTATAATGTAATATAATATAATACAAAATTCTTTAAAAACTGTTAAGTCTAAAACTGTAAGAGTAGGTGTACTTGTTTACAAAACAAAAAACAAAAGTTCTCTTACATAACTTTTGTAGTATTTGAAGGATTTTATACCCCATTTTAAGCACAACTGTACAATTGATTAACCCTGCCCATAACAGCCTTTTACCCCTAACTGTGCAGTATCTGTATAAACTGGACACATCTGGTTTGACCGCCCCAAGGAGCTTTGGTAAGTTAAAGTTTACCTTGCCTTATGTTTCTGTTACAGTTTTTCTGAATTGCTAAAAGACTAAACCTCATTCTTGGAACAAAACTTCCAATTGCCAAAACTCATTTATTGAATCAATCACTCTTTTGGTGAAACTTTAAACACAATTTGCAGATTTGAGCAAAACTCTAAACACATTCCCATTCATCAAAACACATTTTGCACTGTGGTGAACTTTGATGCAAAATAGAAAACACAGGCTGCAGAAGTTCAGCACAGCCACCAGTCATCATTTGAACACAATGACTCAAAACTGTTCACACATGTTTCTAAACATGAGAAGAAGGCAAAGAGTGACTAGAACATACAATATGTGCTAGATGAGAGTGCAAGTGCCACTGGTGAGTTGAATTTCGACGTCAACGTACAGACGGGTCACACAGAGGATTCTTCCCGCATCACCCAGCAAGGTGTCCCTATTGCTCACTACCGACAGTTACCGTACTTATGACCAGAGACCCACACAACAATTACATTTCAAACTACATTTTTAGACAACATCACATTATATGTGATCATAGAACTAAATTATTCCTTATTAGTTATGAAAGATTATTAAATTTCTTACTTACACGGTGACTATACCCTTATTAGACTGCATTTTCCACCATCGCTGATGTATTTACCTGGGACTAAGCTTCTAACTACAGCTCAAGAACTGTAGTTCGAACTACGCAATTTTGCAACAGTGTTGCTCCACTATGGTCTTGGGAAATGCATCCTAGAACGGAAAGGTTAAAGAGGAGCTTTTTCCCCCAGGTCATAATGCTCCTAAATCAGGAAAATACTCAATGCCTCTAGGTGCTGCTTCACACTGTCCAAATCATTGGCACATACCTCAGGCCTCTTGCACATTGCACTTATATACCTCTTACCTATAACTTATGTATAGATTATGTACAGCTGAACATTTCATATATTTTTTATCTTATTATTTTTCTTATTTTTTCTATATTTTGTTACTCTCTTATCATGCACAGCTGCTCAGAGTGACCAGGGTTACATTCCACTACATGTTGTGTGTGTACAACTGTGTACATGACGAATAAACCTTTTGAATCTTCAATCTAAAATTTTTGTAAAGTACAAATTCCGACCTTCCTGGCAATATATCACATGTTCTGGGGCCTCATTTCTACATGCCACTTCTGTGGACTTATAGATTATGCAGGGCAGCTTCCCTATTGTTACAGTGTATAGGACAAAATGGATAATTACAAATGCTGCCCCAAACTCTTTTAAATGTTTTCGTGAAATACAAATTTAGCCTTTTCCACTACTATATGCCAAGCCTGAGGGACTTATTTCTACATGCTACTTCCATGTTTAAATGTAACAGATCTGCTTTGCAATTTTATTTTTCTTTTTTTGTATTAATTCTGATATAATGACTTGTACAGTGTCAACCAATGTGACGTTTCTGTAATTGTGTAGATATTTCACATGAGTGTTTGCAAGGTGTACAGTAGCCTTACTTATACGAGAAATAAAACCAGACAACATGAATATATAGTTTGATAGTGTTTCGATATGAGATCTACAAAAATACTTAAGAATACACTTTTTTGGTGAAAGAAACATTTTTATTTATTGATTTATTACAATTTATTTTACTCATCCAGAACAGGCACCAACAAACTGTGACGTTCATGGTACAGTAGCTGGACGTCCAAATGCAAATTATACGCGACTAGAGAACGCTCAACAAATGATATATAGAACATTTTCAAATTTTTTTTTTTCAAAAAAACCAACAATAAAATAATTGTTAAACATTAACAACAATAAGGATTTCGGACAATCGTATTGTACTCTGTAATATGGATGACAAAATTGCACTGGCTGAACGCGCAGCTGCTGCGCCTTGCTGAGCTCCTCGAATACCCCTATGTTTACATCCAGCGTATACTCCACCCCTGCAGCCGACGGCAGATCACGCTCCACGTCACGTCAGCTGCAGACACACCTCGAACGCACCCCGTCATTAGGTAACGTCGTATGGGTTTCTTTCTATGCCACGTGATCTGTCTACGCGACGTGCGTCTTTTGCGACACGTCTGTTTATAAACACGGAATCCGCTGTTTGTAAACGGTCCGCATTTTACCCTCACCCTTATCCAGTTAAATGTTTAAAAATATGTATTATTTTATCATATTTTATGTATACTTTAAGCTTATTCACAGGTCTCTCCTGCATTCATCTTACCGTCCGTCCATGCCTACTTTAATGTAAAATCAGACAGATTGCTTAACTTGCTGCTGTCCAATTACGCGTACATATTTTATTGCTGCAGATAATTAAGGTAGGTAATACAACGCTGAAGGTTAGATGTATAGTACGATTACATATGTACAACACGTGGTCATTTCAGTCAGACAAACGTTTAAAATGGAAAACCAGCTTTCCGTTTTTACCGGCAATTTCCATAGCACGTCTTAGTCGAAGTACTACACTGCCATCTATTGGAAAAGTCAGGTTACTGAATCGTGAAATGTGTCTGTACTAAAATGGATAATATCTTTAGTCATGTTTTCTTTTAGGACCACTACAAGAGGATTATCAGTATGAAGGTTTATCAATAAAAATAATTTATTAAACTAAATATTACAGGGCTCTCCCTGAAAATAAGACGCTCTTAGCTTCCAAAGGCAAGGACACATTCTAGTGATTTTCCAGGAGACTGGACCTAACTAACCTGGGGCCTTATTAAAAAAAACAATTAATCAATTCATGTTGAAGCTCACAAGGTGTGGAGAACAAGAAACACAAGTAAGGGAGAAAGGCAAGGTGCAAAGCATACACAAGCAGTGTAACGACATATCAGTTACAATATATGATTAAAAATACATCATTTCTCACAGTATGAATAGTGGTCCGTTGCTCCTACTATAGCCTCACGCCTCCAGGGTCATGGGTTCAATCTGCACCCCTGCTGTAATAAACAGTGACATTTTTACAGTAACATACTGTTTAAAATAGTACAATACTGTAGAAAAAATGCTTTCTGGGCAATATTTATGAGAACCTTGTCGATAAAATACTGTAATGTACTGTAATTCTGTACATGAACTGGAAAAAAATAAACTAGAATTTACTCAGATTGAATGATGTAACAATTTGCACTCACTTTTTTGGGTTGACTTTATACCCAATTCTAAGAAACATTTTAAATAAATAAAGCTATAGTCTACCCACTGTCACAGTACTATCCTATAAGATTTACTCAAATCAATATTTCAATATTAATATAAATTAATTTCAATATTAACATGAATGAATATTTCAAATCAATATTTGTACTCACTCGTTTGGGTAAATTGGGATATTACTTTATTAATTAAAGTAAACCCAAGTTTAGCAAATAACATACCTAATGTATTTAAAGGGCCCTTTTCAGCATTCAACGCAAAGTGATACCAGGTTTGAAACAAGGGTCTTTGCCAGCATGGCCTGATACAGCTTTCTGTCCCTTTGGGAGTAAAGGTCTTTGCTCAAGAGCTCATTAATATGGCTATTCTGCCAAGACTGGGCTTTTCTGCAGCTGTGGTATATTTCACCCACCGTCATGAAGGAAACTCTCCCAAATACTGATCTTGCAAGATGTTCTCTGTTGAGATAAAAAAAAAATGGAATAGCTGTGATTGCTCATGTAATGCTTTTTTGGGGTGATGTATTTGTTAATGTAAGGCCATTTTGATTACCCACACTTGGCCTTGTAGCCTTATATTTGCAGAAAAGAGCCTGAGCTGTATGTATATGTATATTTGCATAGCATGACATGGTACTGCCTTTGATTTAGTAGATTTTTAATTCACTGTTATGATGTTGAATAGGACAAGTGCATAAATCCCAAAATATATTGACTACCACAGCTAAAACGGATCTTGGTGGGGTGTGTTGGTTCGTGCTCCATGGAGTGATCTTGGGTGGGAGGCTAAGATTGGATGTACATAGAATAAAAAACCTCAATGTCTTCTAACATCCCCACCATAAGAAAACACATTAGGTCCTGCTCATACTAATTCTGGTATCTAAACCATCAGCTTTTCAGAACTCTTTGGCAATTATACGTCTCAAAACACACAAAGCCAACTGATACAGAGCAATCAGTTTAAACAACCAAAGGAATCCTGAAGTAAAACAAGCAATGATATGTGGTGGAGACTAATATCTGTGGCATTCCATTCTCAACTGCAGTGGGATTCTAAATATTATGTAAACATGGATATCCAAAAATTAAACCTAATTAAAATCGAAATATTAAATGAGCAGAATGATTAAATTTGTTGTTCTATCCCAAGTTGTGATTAAAAAGCACTGAGGCTGCCACCCGTTATATCTGCTCTAGGGAAATGCACTTCTGCGGCCACTAGGGGAGCTCTCACCTTCTCTCAGCCCTGCTAAATAATGTTGCATAGTCTAACAAGCTTTATAATCTGTGTCAATGAGCAGTGCCTTACCGGAAATGCTTTCCCTGGGAATTATTGTAAACATGTATCACGTATTATAGGAGAAATACTTGTAAATGAATTAGATTTATTAACTGGCTCCTGAAATTAGGAATTGTAAATGAACTGACCTTAATGAGTATTAATTAAATTAATTCAGAGACATTGCAGTTCATTCCACATGAAAAGTTACAACTTAAGCTAAATCCGCTTAAATCATTTAGAGCATAGTCATAGTGATCAATGAAACACCTATACACACACACACACACACACACATATCCTTATGGGGACCGCTCATTCATTTCTATGGGAAAAATGCTAATGCTAACTTAACCCCTACTCAGCTCTAACCATAAGCATACAGTAAGTAGGCAACCAAAATACAAGAGTTTTTGCATTTTTAGTTTTTTCATTGCAGTCACGGATTTTTATAAAATAGAGTTTTCCCTTATAGGGACCAGGACCAGCTACACCTGTACTATTACACAGGCTACATGTGAAGAATGCGAGACAAAAAAGAAGGGCATTTAGACAGCCAGAGAATGTTAACTGCCAGTTTAATTATATTTATTACAGAGCTTATTGAATTGTTCAGTGAAATAAATCCATCCATCCATCATCCATCCATCTAGCAAACGGGCTGGTAGCCTCTCCTCAGCAGCATATGGCACAAGGTTGGTGCTCACCCTGGACGGGAGGCCAACTCAAATGTAATAGTGAATACTGAAAATAGGACAGGGGTGTAAACAGGAGAGATGATTATTTATTCATTTGTTTGTAATTTGATTAATTAATCACTTAATTCACGTTCCACAGCCACTTGTCCCATGTAGGGTTACAGGTCTCTGGAATATATACCTGAAAATAATGGGCGCAATGCAAGGAGGAACCCAGGAGGGGGTGGCAAACCCATCGCATGGCAGGGAATAACCCAGATGGGGACACCAGCCCTTTAGGAGTGCAGGGAATAAGCAGGGGGCGGTGCCAACCCATCACAGGGCAGGGAAAATGCCAGGAGGGGGGTGCCAACCCATCACAGGGCAGAGAATCTCCCAGGAGGGGGGTGCCAACCCATCACAGGGCAGGGAATAAGCCAGATGGGGACACCAGCCCTTTAGGAGTGCAGGGAAAAAGCCAGGAGGGGGGTGCCAACCTATCACAGGGCAGAGAATCTCCCAGGAGGGGCGGCAGTCCATCACAAGGCATGGCAGTTCATTAGATCACAAAAACCTGCTTTGTCAGTTAGACTGCGAAAGGCATTCCTAAAACTCATTTAAAAATAATGAAAAATATTAGAGTAGCTGGTTGGATACAGAACAACAAATTAGGGTTATGAGCATCTCTCAGGGATCCACCCATCTATCTTCTAACCTCTCATCCTGGTGAGCGCTGTGGGGCCTGGAGCCTATCCCAAACAGGACAGGGCACGGGGATGGAGTACACCCTGGACAGGATGCCAGTCATACAGAGGACACATAGACACTAATACAGCCAACTGGACCACATCTACCTCTTCTAAAACATCCATATAGTTTCCTGTCTCTTTCTGACAGCTTTCACCATTTTTCTTTTGCTCCAGTTCTTTGTACTTTTTGAGGTCACAGGTTTTAGTATCAGTACATTTGCAATCTAGAGGAATGTTACCCTCCAACTATGAATTATTGTTTGTGGTCAAAATCACCCCATTTGTGTTGATTTGCACAAATTATAGTATAAATCGATATATTCCAGGTCAATTTTTAAAGTGATTTCAATAAAGGCCTGAAATATCATTATCGACCATCATGTGACCCCAAAAGCCGTTGGAAAGCCAGTAAGAGGCCCATATGATGCTTAGAGCTGAAAAAAGGACAATATGCTGTTTTTGTTAAAAATATCACAGTGCAGTTGTTTTAAAAATAAATCAATGGCTTTGCACAAATTTTTTTATGTGTTTTGTCTAATAAAAACCTGAAGTATCTGAACTTGAACCAATACTGAGCAAAATATCACCACTTACTTTTATGAATGTACGCATTATCTGTGATGTAGAATAAAACACTATGGCTCAAGAAAACAGTCCATTTCTGTATTTTAACAAGATAAATGTTAAAGTAAGAAAAGATGACAAAATATTTCAAACTACATTTTAGAACAGCAAAATCAAATATACTGTATACTGATAAAATTGCAAAAATATAAACATCAGTATATCAAACAAATAACACCAAAATCCCAAAGATGAATGAACACTGAACAATAACTAATCACAAACACTGCAAATGCTCTGCACAAGTGTGACAGAATGCAAGAAATGTAGATGTATGTGGTTTGCTAACATAACATACAAGTAGCACAAAGTGTGGTCGTCTTGCATCTGGTGATCCTGTGCGGGGACGTCATTCACAGAAAGCGTACAAAAATGGATGCTGATTTGTAAGTTGGGGCTTTTCTCCTCTATATGTGGGGAACCCCTGTTCAAACAGATGCAATTAACAGGAAACTTCTTCTAACTTAAGGTGTGAACTGCTTCATCTGAGAAAACTAGACTTAGGAAACAGGGAGCATCAGCGACAAGTCAATGACTGACATCTCATACAGCCATATTGCAAACTAATACACACATAATGAGGATACAACATGAAATGGTCTGGGGGAGGGGGAAACATTTCCACATGTAGGGGGATAGAGGCATTTAATTATTTACAGAAAATTCTGTGTAGCCAGTGTAGGAACCTGAGGTCAGTTTAACACAGATCACTGTCCGTGGTGCTGAAATCTCTACTTGATCGGCTGGTGCTGAATGAATAGGACGGCTGGCCAACATATCTCACTGTGTGATTCCACTGACTGGTACCTTCTAATGCATGGGATTTTTAACAATGAGGAAAATAATTTAAAAAAAAGTTATTACAGGAAACAATATTTACATGCCTGTAGCTTTCATCTCTCACGACAGGAAACCCAAAAACTATTACTTTGTCAGGGATCCGGGGCGCGAGAACGAGGCATGGTGCACAGAAAGGGTGGACGATCCACTGGCGGCTCCAAGAACAAAAAGGGGTTTATTAAATAAAACAGAAAACACTACAAACACAGCAAAAACCAAAAGGACCACGAGGGGTCAAAAACTAAAGGGGATAAATAAAGACTAAATAACAAAAACCTAATACACGTTGAACACTGAAAATCTCAAAACCATCAAACAACGACAATCAACAACACACAATCACAATCAATGAACCACTGGGGAACTGAACAGAAGCAGGAACTAAAATACTAAGGGGTAACGAGACTAACACAGGACAGGTGAGGCTAATTAACAAAGACCAGGGAAACAGGGCACAGGTGAAACTAATAAACTCAAAAGGAACTGATAACAGGGAAACTAAGAACTAACCAAGGAAACAGAAACTAACACTGGGGAATTACAGAACAGGTAAAGACACAAGCAGGGGCACAAGGAACACAACCAAATACAACGTCACCAGATACAGGAACTAGAAAAACTCAAATGAAACACTAGGGAGCAAAATACAAAGACAGAGGAGGTGGGACTCAAACACAGGACAGAAGGGTACACACAACTGGATGCTCAACACATTGAGCCATATGACAAGACAGGCAACAGGGGAGAACAAAGACTAACATAAAGAACAGGATGACCAGCGACACCTGCTGGTCAAACGGGGAAGGGACAGAGTGGGACAACAGGAGGGGCTGACCCTGACAGAAATACAGTAAAACCGGTCTAAGTCGACACTCGCGGGACCAGCTTAAAAGTGACGACTTAGAGAATTGACGAGATACACCTAAGTCGACACTTCGGCGACTTATGTCTATCTCGCCGTTTTGCCGACTAGTAAATATAACACCATACCTCTACTACACCGCACTATACACGCGAGACTTAAGCCCAGGGAGCGACTAGTGCGATAGGTGGGGATTCCCTTTTTCTACATCACCGTGGTGACAAGCAGGCGGCGGGAATGCAGCGATTGGGGTGTCGACTTACAGGTAGGAAAATCCATTCATTTGTGTTGTTCGGGATTTAGGTGACGACTAAGGGAATTTGACGACTTACAAGCGGCGATTTACACAAGGAATTTTAAAGGAAACATCATTAGGAAAAATCGGGACTTTTGCTTGAGCGTCGACTTGTGCACATTGACGAGTTACAAGATGGCGACTTAGACCAGTTTTACTGTACATTCATGTTATATCAAGTATATCACATACTCATTTAAAATCACAAAACACACCTGATTTAATCTCTATATTTTAATTATTTCAATAGTATTGCTTAATTACAGCAGTTAAACATTATCTGTATTACAATGGTACAGAAAAGTTGGGCTTTGGCTTTCCTGAGAGAAGTATGGCCTTGCCAGGATAGATGTCCTGTATGATTTGCGTTCTCTTTCATGCAATTATAGACACGTTTGTATTCATCTTCCTGGAGACCATCCATTCATTTCTGTGGTCAAAACACTTTTTTTAGATTTTTGATTGCAGTCACAGATTTTTTTAAAATTGAGTTTCCCTTTGGGGGACTGAAAAAGCTGGTCTCCACATCGTCAAAATTTCAGGTTTTGTTGCATTGTGGGGACATTTGGTCCCCAAAATTTAATATATGCATAATGCGCGCGCACACACACACACAAGTTGGTCTTCTTTTCTAAATGGGGACCGTCCATTCATTTCTATGGGAAAAACCCTAATCCCAGTCACGACACCCTTAATCCCTACCCACCCCTAACCTTAACCATAAGTAACCAACCCAGATACAAGACTTTTGGCATTTTTACTTTTTTGATTGCATTCACAGATTTTTATAAAACTGACGTTATCCAAATGGGGACCTCAAAAGATGTCCCCAAAAGTAGGGAAATTTCAGGTTTTACTACACTTTGGGGACAGTTTGGTCCTCAAATGTGATCAATGCAAATCCACACACACACACACACACACGTTTGTATTCATTTCTTTGTTTGGACTCTCTATTCGGTTCTACGTGGAAAAACCCGAATCCCAACAATAACAACTTTTACCCCTCCAGCCTAACCTCAACCATAAGTAACTAGAAAAGATACAAGACTTTTGCCCCCCTTACAGCGCCATCCACCTGGCATTTCCCAGCTGGAGGCAAGGCACCAGAGCAGGGCAGTAGTGGGCAAAGTGTCTGATCTCTCCGCAGCTGCCATGGCTTTGCGCGTATAACGTGCATGCTCTGTCCCTCTCTGCAGACGGAGCCCCCACATGCGCAGGTGCAGGTTTGGCATGAAGTGGCTGGCGACCGGCGTGATGTTGCAGACAGGGACAGGATTGTCTCAGTCCGCTCAGCCTCTGCCAAGGCCTTGGCAAGCATGGCCGGCGTCTGCAGCTACATGTGTTGGCACAACCGTTCCGGGTACCGGTGCCCTCAGCGGGGAGGCTTCTGCTCACTCTACCTGGTGGATCCATCGGGTTGCCCCAGGAAGGCACGCTGCCCGACTCCCGGGGTGCACATCCCACGCACTGGTGCTCCTGGCTGCCACTGTAGGAAGTCGTTGGGTCGTTGTATAGGAAGTGGTTGTAGTCTTCCAGGGAGGTTAGTTAAGAATATAAGAGGGGGGAGACAAAAAGCCCTAAGTACTAATAAGTGGGCAGTGTAAAAGGCCTACCCTTTGCTGTCTGTATTTAAATGCTAGGAGCAGTAGAAACAAAATTCATGATTTGAGGCCTTCATTTCATCAGACTCATGATATTATAGGACTAACAGAAATGTGGTTGAGTGACAATGATGGAGAAGAATATAATATGGATGGTTACATGTTGTTCTGTAGGGACCAGATAAGCAAGAAGGGAGGTGGTGTTGCAGAATATGTAAAAGAAAATTTGCAGGCAAGGGAGCTCACAGATAATAATAAACCTAGAGAAGCTACAGCACCCTCCACAATTATTGGCAGCCCTTGTAAATATTTTTAAAAAGGGTTAGAAAAAAATCTACCTTTTACTAAAATAGCTTCATCTAACACCGAAAAAATTAGAAAAATCCAACCTTTCATTGAAATAAATTTTTTCGAAGAAAAAAAAATCCATCAAGAAATAATTATTTTTAACAAAAATACTTGAGCCATGATTATTGGCACCCCTGCTTTTAATACTTTGTACAACCTCCCTTTGCCAGGATAACAGCACTGAGTCTTTTATAAGGTTGGAGAATACCAAGCCGGGCATCTGAGTCCATTCCTTTTTAGAGAACCTCTCCAGATCAGCACTCTACTCTTCAGCTCAGTCCATAAGTTTACAGTGGGGTTCAGGTCAGGTGACTGAGATGACCATGGCAGAAGCTTGCTTCTATAGTCAGCTAACTATTTTTGTGTTGATTTGGACATGTGCTTAGGATCGTGGTCCTGCTGGAAGATCCAGTGAAGGCCCAGTTTTAGCTTCTAGTGTCAGTATTGTGTATGAATAAAATACAAAAAAATATCCCTTTGTCCACTGTTGTTGTCTAATCTTGTTGCCCTTACCCTGTTTGTCCCTTTATCCCCTTTCCTGTGAATACTGTTACACTGCAACTCTAGACTGGAGATCATAACAGCATCTTACCTATAGTTTTAAAAGAGATGAGGGATATTATTTAACTTTGCTATTTCAGAAATCTGTATCTGTTGGTGTGTTACTAATATAACACCCATATTCAAAAAAGGGGATAGAAGTAATCCAACAAACTATAGGCACTTGGAAAAGTAATGGAAGCTATAATCCAAGCCAAAATGGTGGACTACTCTTGGTGTGTATGTTGTTGCTGCCATGTCCCACTCTCGCAAATGTTGGGAAGCAATTAAAAAGGCCAGTAGGATGTTGGGTTACATCTCTAGGTGTGTGGAGTTTAGGTCAAGGTAGGTGAAGCTTAAGATTGTACAATTCCTTGGTAAGACCCCACCTAGAATATTGTGTGCAGGTTTTTTCACCTTACCTTAAAAAGGACATTGCTGCCTTTGAAAGGGTTCAACGTAGGGCTACAAGAATGATTCCCGGTCTTAGTGAAATGTCTTATGAGGAGAGGTTAGCTGAGCTGAATCTGTTCAGCCTCGAGCAAAGGAGACTAAGGGGGGACATGATCCAGGTATGTAAGATTCTGATTCTGATTCTGATGTTTATTTTTTTTCCATTACTGCAATATGTCACTCATGATTATATAACAGAATAGATGAAACCCTGCCTACATCTAGCTTTCTCCCAGGGGATTCACTATCCCAGTGTAATTCAATACAGTCAGTATCTACTGAGATGCTTGATATATTTTCTTTTTCATTGCATTTTTGATGGACATAGAGGACAGTATTTGGCTGAGACAGTATTAGCAGTTTAAATACAGCTCCCCCTCATGACAGTGAAAAAGTCTGCAGGCCATTGCAGAGGTCTTGGATGATGTTCTCATCTATGGAGGTCTTTGGTGGCTGTCGTAACCAGTGTCTCTGCCTAGGCCAGTGGTGGGTCTCATATTGAGGTACAGAGAATGGGTCCTTCCGCCTTGCGGATTCCCTCTTTCCCTGAGCAACAGCTTCCCTCCAAGATGATGGGGGGAGTGCGGTGGACAGAACTGGGGCTTCTTCCCTGTCATGCACTTTCTGGACCACTGGCTGAGGCCGGACACACAGATGAAGTTGCATCCTCAATGTTAGGCCTCTGGAGACCAATTTCTTTAGCTGGCCTGTTGCACAGAAACATTTCTCTTTATTGTAAACTGTAAGATGATTACAGCAACTATTCTGCTGTTATTCAATCAGTGAGAATAATTTACATAGTACCGACCAATTTTTTAAACTTCAATTAACATCAGACTGTCTCAAACTCATGTTAAAAAAAGTTCTGAAATACACACGTTTATATACTGGCTGATGATAATGTTCCACCGCCCCAGCATCCACGTCTCCAGTACAGGTGCCAGCCTGGTTAGAGGGAGGTGATGTGGGTGGAGATTCGTCATCTCCCCAATCAATCACCTCATCCCACTTAGTCCAGGCTGCCCAGTACTCATTATCTGTCCAGCTCACGGCTTTTTCCAATCGCCTAGTGCTGAGAGGAGAAACAGGTTTCAGTCAGACAGGTTGCACTACAGCTCACCAGACAACAGTAAAAACCTCTTAAAGAGCAAATACATAAGCCGGTTCTATCTAATAATTGTATTTAATAATAAAACAGTACAATCATCTAAGTTTTATCAATGTAGATGGCCAGAAAATTTTACTGTCACATATATATGTACTTGTTACTGTGGCAGTACACTTGTTAACAATAATGCTAATATACTCACTGCAGCTACAGGATATATATATATATGGGGCATATGGCATACCGAGCATTCTCCGGTATGGTATTAATTCTAGTGGCACCCCCCTCCCCCAGTCAATAAAATGTATTGCTTAATGCCAACAAAGGGAAGGGTGAGTGCACTTGACCTTCTGAACATGATAACTGGTATTTGTTGCATCTTTTTATCACTTCACATAATGTCAAACGTTTAAATGCAGTTTTGGGTGTTTTTAGAAATCCATATTGCTCCCTCTCACGAGAGAGTAAAAACCAGTACAGTATCTCTGTTTGGACCAGTGGTGGGTCTCGTACTGAGGCACAGAGAATGGGTCCTTCCACCCTGTGAATTCCCTCATTCCCTGAGCGACAGGTTCCTTCCACGCTGATGGGGTGACGGTGGTTTCCAGAACTGGGGCTTCTTGTTCCCTGTCATGCACTTGGCTTTGCTGGACCAATTGCTGAGGCTAAGAATGAAGTCGTATCCTCACCGTTAAGCCTCTGGACAGCAGTTTCTTTTGCTGAGCTGTTACATAGAAACACTTCTCTTTATAGTAAACTGCAAGATGATTACAGCAACCATTCTGCTGTTATTCAGTCATAGTACCATACAATTTTCAATCTACATCAGACTCATGGTTCGAATTATGGGGGGTACTGGAGGGTACTGTACCCCCCGATCAAGACCCAGACCCCCCCAAAGAGACAAAAATAGCAGTTATGGGGGGTTTTTAACATTTATGTAAAACAATTTCAGACACCCCTAATGTGGACCGTACCATTTTAACCACCTCGGCGCTAGAAGCAGCCAGTCGGTTGCGTCATTCATTCTCATTGAGTGACCTGTTCATTGTGTTCGTCTGTCATAGTACTGTTTGTCGTGCATTGGTAAATGTGAGTAGCCAGCAGAAGTCTAGCCTGTTGAAAATGTGTTATTTTACAACCTTCATTTATTCGTTTAAGTGTTTCATCTACTAATGCAAGCTGACGTCTTTATAAGTTGAATTACTTACCATTGTCCTTCTGAGGCAGATGTTCTGTCGAGTTGAGCTACTTTGTCCAGGTAATCTACTGTAGTGCTAATTGATAGCCTTAATCATAGCTTACCTCGACAAAGTAGCTCAACTCGACAGAACACCGGTACAGTCAACTTTAGTTACATTAACTAGCATGATGAGCTAAGTTCTCTATTTAAACCAGGCTTATTTGGTGAGGGAAAATCGATCATGGTCATTTTCCAAGGAGATGAACTCCATATGTTTTCGTTCTCATTTTATCACGAATAAATTGTGCCATTCTGAAATTAATTTGCCACTTAGCCTGTGTGGTTTGTTATTAGGCTAATATTAATGCATAAGAAGGTCTAACGTCATGCTCTGAAAAAACATTACTATAAGTGACACCTATAGGGGCAACGTAAAAAAAACTAGCTAACAAATAATAAGCCCTATTATTTGAATTTTAGTGGTATTGATTCTGCATTCCACAATTTCATATATATAGACATTTTAGAAGCTTCATCTGATAGTTTTCAGATACTGTTTTGTTAAATATAGATTAGATTTTATTCACAGACACACTATGAGGAAAAGGAAAGATGGAGACATCAGACACTCTTTTGGTGGTAAAAGAAGAGTAAGTAGGAAATATTAGTGTTATGAGCTACAGAACATTACACTAAAAGTATAGGTTACTTAATGTGTATGAAGGAAAGTGGTGGTCAGCAGAAGGCAGGAGAGGCACAGGAGCAGGGAGATGGCAGGATGAGGACAGTGAGCAGGCAGCAGGGAGATGGCAGGATGAGGACAGTGTGCAGGCAGCAGGGAGATGGCAGGATCAGGACAGTGAGCAGGCAGCAGGGAGATGGCAGGATCAGGACAGTGAGCAGGCAGCAGGGAGATGGCAGGATGAGGACAGTGTGCAGGCAGCAGAGAGATGGCAGGATGAGGACAGTGTGCAGGCAGCAGAGAGATGGCAGGATCAGGACAGTGTGCAGGCAGCAGGGAGATGGCAGGATGAGGACAGTGAGCAGGCAGCAGGGAGATGGCAGGATCAGGACAGTGTGCAGGCAGCAGGGAGATGGCAGGATGAGGACAGTGAGCAGGCAGCAGGGAGATGGCAGGATGAGGACAGTGTGCAGGCAGCAGGGAGATGGCAGGATCAGGACAGTGTGCAGGCAGCAGGGAGATGGCAGGATGAGGACAGTGAGCAGGCAGCAGGGAGATGGCAGGATAAGGACAGTGTGCAGGCAGCAGGGAGATGGCAGGATGAGGACAGTGAGCAGGCAGCAGGGAGATGGCAGGATGAGGACAGTGTGCAGGCAGCAGGGAGATGGCAGGATCAGGACAGTGTGCAGGCAGCAGGGAGATGGCAGGATGAGGACAGTGAGCAGGCAGCAGGGAGATGGCAGGATGAGGACAGTGTGCAGGCAGCAGGGAGATGGCAGGATCAGGACAGTGTGCAGGCAGCAGGGAGATGGCAGGATCAGGACAGTGTGCAGGCAGCAGGGAGATGGCAGGATGAGGACAGTGAGCAGGCAGCAGGGAGATGGCAGGATAAGGACAGTGTGCAGGCAGCAGGGAGATGGCAGGATCAGGACAGTGAGCAGGCAGCAGGGAGATGGCAGGATCAGGACAGTGAGCAGGCAGCAGGGAGATGGCAGGATGAGGACAGTGTGCAGGCAGCAGGGAGATGGCAGGATGAGGACAGTGAGCAGGCAGCAGGGAGATGGCAGGATGAGGACAGTGTGCAGGCAGCAGGGAGATGGCAGGATCAGGACAGTGAGCAGGCAGCAGGGAGATGGCAGGATCAGGACAGTGTGCAGGTAGCAGGGAGATGGCAGGATGAGGACAGTGAGCAGGCAGCAGGGAGATGGCAGGATCAGGACAGTGAGCAGGCAGCAGGGAGATGGCAGGATGAGGACAGTGTGCAGGCAGCAGGGAGATGGCAGGATGAGGACAGTGTGCAGGCAGCAGGGAGATGGCAGGATGAGGACAGTGAGCAGGCAGCAGGGAGATGGCAGGATGAGGACAGTGTGCAGGCAGCAGGGAGATGGCAGGATGAGGACAGTGAGCAGGCAGCAGGGAGATGGCAGGATGAGGACAGTGAGCAGGCAGCAGGGAGATGGCAGGATGAGGACAGCGCACAGGACCAAGTGGTGAGTTAGAAATTAGGCTGTACTTTACTACCATTATCTACTGTATCATCAAGGCAGATATTAGCCTAATAGACAAATATTCATTTCTGAAGGCTGTTGGAGCTGGGGGGACTGAGAGGGCAGGAATTACACCAGACTGCTGGACCAGACCAGGCTGTTTGTAAATGTATAGGCTTATTACTTTTACTAGTATACTACTTCTAGGATAATTCCTGAGAGTTAGCAAAACCAAATTCTTTTGGATAGGGATAAGGATAATGAGATCTTCTGTATTGATTCTCATTTTGTCGCATGTCCAGACCATGACCGTGTGTTGCATACATGTTAGCAAACACCACTAGCGCATCTTGCACTCTTAACATTGATCCTGGTGGCGACTATTCGTATTGACGCGGTAGCGGACCATAATGGTCATAGAAGTGTTATGAAGGCAGTACCCCCCAATTATGGAGGGGTAATTCGCACTCTGGATACAATTACAACACTAGCCATGTAAACGTATTAATTGGGGAATTCATTTATAAAGGCTTCGTGTGACCGAAAAAGATGCCAAACATTCATAGGCACATTTGTAAGAGGGTTTTGGGATTTATAAAGAAAAACGTATGCTGAAAACAACTCGCACGTTTTGTGAACGAGGCTGAAAGGGATGCAGTTTCGACAGAATCCTGTAGAGGGCACTGTGTATGCTAAATTGAAGGCTCCAGGAATGTTGTCGGCATTTCATTTCATTTCATGGTCACACGGCCATTGGCTCTGAAATTAAACTGTTCTTTTAAATAGAATTGCCACTGCCACTGAGCATCTCCTCTACAAGCAAACACTGGGGTGCCACCAAGACCAGCAGGCTGCTGGTGGCTCTGGGATGCAACCACTACTGAGGCCAGATGAGGGAGCCACTAATGATGGCTTGAAGACATATCAGTGTCAGAATGACATGACATGGCTTGTTTGTTGAACCTTGGCCAGGAATTTGAGAGCACACAGATCCAAGGATGGGGCACATATATGAAACAGAGGTACACCTGTGCAGATTTTGCCTAGGGGCACTGAAATGACCCAAACATGAAGCTCAGCTTTCCAGGTGCTGAGGGGAAATAGTTTCAGAAAACTTTTATTCTAGGCACAAACTTCTGTGGAGGCAGGACGAGTCACCAGCTTCTCACTTCAGTTATTTACACGTAATGTTCATCTATCAAAGGTAAGACACGTTGTTTGAGATAAATGTAGAACTACAGGATAAATTTACAGTTATACCGCCAGGTGTTTTCATAACAGCTTGCTTATAGTAACATTATCACTAGCAACCATTTCACTCGTTTGACGAGAGAGAACTGACAGACTTTTGTCTCTCATACGTTCCCTGTAATTATGCGCTAAATAATGAATTGTCATGACCGTTATTTGATAATGTGTGTGGTTTTTATGTTGTTGTATGATAAAATCTTGTCGGCACGGTATTGACAGTAATTTTGTGTCACCAATTAGCTAGCATCGCTCACTTGGTAAGAGGCTGAAGCTAGGTTTGCCGCATAGCCTATGTGTCCATGGCTTGTATAGTTTTTTGTCATAACGTTAAAAATTTTTGTCAGTCCGTTTCTGACAAACTTGTGTTGATCAGTGACCTGAGCATCGCTCACATGGTAGAATATTATCTGTCTGAACAATTATAAATTGCACTGACCAGAAAAGCTTGAGTGTTGATAGCATCACAGGCAGAACCATAAATGATTTTTGGTAACATTTTTTTTTGTTTTAGTCATTTTTAAACACATTGACAATGCATTATAATGCATTCATAAAGCATTATGAACATGGCTATATTTCTAAAAGGGCATAACAAATTGCCATGTTTATTATGCACTATGACTGCCTTATGAAGCTCTCATCTATAATGCACTATAGATACCTTTGTACTACGGTACAAAGCTGTATTATTCCGAGCATCATAATGCATTATGAAGGTATCTATAGTGCATTCCAGATGAGAGCTTCATAAATCATTCATAATGCATAATACACATGGGTATAATGTGTTATGCCTTTTGATAAATAATTATAGCCATGTTTCTAATACTTTATGGATTCATTATTATTAGTTATGAATGTGTTTATAAATTGCTAAAGCAATGGCCTTAAGTAGTGTTACCTGATTTTTGTTTACAAATGTAACATTTTTTGCTGAGGGGCTCTCTAACCCCAAAATGGCCTTAGATGAATTTGCAGAGACAGAATTCTTCCAGAAGGAGCTGGAGGCTGCAAAGAAACGGGTGGAGAAGAGGGTGGAGAAAAAGAGGAAAAGGCCAGACTCACGACAAGCAGGCCGCCTTTGCAGATTCTGCCGCATGAACCTGAAACAGGGATCAAACAGCTAGCCTGCACATCCACACCGGCTTCCCTGGAGTGGCAGGGAAATGCACTTACTGCCCATCTAAAGTGTACTCTGTATACCGAGGAGATGGACCGGAATGAGTTTCAGGCGTCTCCTTTGTTTAAGGCAAAGTGATAAAGATGGGTAAACTTAATAATTTTAATTTAGTCATTTTAATGTAATATTTGAATGCAGGCCTTAAATGATCCATATTATTTCAATAAGGCCTCCCTTTAGGGGTATAGTCCATGCTTTTACGTTTGTGTAAAACAAACCAAACAAAGGACGCGGCCGCATGACCCCGCGGCGCCGAACAAAGAAGCACTGTGGGACATACGGCGGCGTCCGAAACAGAATGAGGAAACGAGCACATCGCCCGCCACTGCCCAGAGTCCTGCTCGCAAACGTCCAGTCTAAACTAGGTGACCTAAGAGCGAGGTTGGGGTTCCAGCACGATGCAAGAAACTGCAATATATCATGTTTCACGGAAACGTGGCTGACCCCCCTGGTACTGGATCTAGTGGTGACTCCGTCGGACTCTTTCTCTCTTTTTCCTGTTTCATAACTGCTTGCTGTTGGTCATTTAGTACTTGCTCTTTGTCCATGAAACTATCATACTATGTCATAAATAAAAAGGATATTTAATTGAAATATTACACGCTGATTTTTTTCCTGGTTAAATTAAATCTATACAGCAGATTCTTTTCTACACACACGACTGCTTTTTTTGTATTTTAATTATGCCATCTAACACGATAGGTTCTCTGTCATAAGAATATTCCAATATGTTGGTTGAGATTATTTAAGCGGTACATCAACAATCCTTGTGGTGGAAATTAATGATAATTAAACTTTGACTAACAAGGGCATAGCTGAAAAATCAGTACACTGCTAGTGAGTTACTGGCAATATAGCATAGAAATTTACTAGTCAGCTGTGCTAAGAATCAGCTAAACTGAAATGGAAGGCTTGTAGTATAAGGGGAAAGGTGAAGGAGAATGTTTTATGTGTTTTAAGTTGATTAAGCAGGGAGGAGCACTTCTCTTTCTCACATAGTAAAGGTTCATTCTCTCTTCAAATGATTGCTTGCAAATTTAAGGATCTAGGAAATTAGCTTATATAATATAATATTATAATATAAATATTATATATATATACACTCACCTAAAGGATTATTAGGAACACCATACTAATACGGTGTTTGACCCCCTTTCGCCTTCAGAACTGCCTTAATTCTACGTGGCATTGATTCAACAAGGTGCTGAAAGCATTCTTTAGAAATGTTGGCCCATATTGATAGGATAGCATCTTGCAGTTGATGGAGATTTGTGGGATGCACATCCAGGGCACGAAGCTCCCGTTCCACCACATCCCAAAGATGCTCTATTGGGTTGAGATCTGGTGACTGTGGGGGCCATTTTAGTATAGTGAACGCATTGTCATGTTCAAGAAACCAATTTGAAATGATTCGAGCTTTGTGACATGGTGCATTATCCTGCTGGAAGTAGCCATCAGAGGATGGGTACATGGTGGTCATAAAGGGATGGACATGGTCAGAAACAATGCTCAGGTAGGCCGTGGCATTTAAACGATGCCCAATTGGCACTAAGGGGCCTAAAGTGTGCCAAGAAAACATCCCCCACACCATTACACCACCACCACCAGCCTGCACAGTGATAACAAGGCATGATGGATCCATGTTCTCATTCTGTTTACGCCAAATTCTGACTCTACCATTTGAATGTCTCAACAGAAATCGAGACTCATCAGACCAGGCAACATTTTTCCAGTCTTCAACTGTCCAGTTTTGGTGAGCTCGTGCAAATTGTAGCCTCTTTTTCCTATTTGTAGTGGAGATGAGTGGTACCCAGTGGGGTCTTCTGCAGTTGTAGCCCATCCGCCTCAAGGTTGTGCGTGTTGTGGCTTCACAAATGCTTTGCTGCATACCTCGGTTGTGACGAGTGGTTATTTCAGTCAAAGTTGCTCTTCTATCAGCTTGAATCAGTCGGCCCATTCTCCTCTGACCTCTAGCATCAACAAGGCATTTTCTCCCACAGGACTGCCGCATACTGGATGTTTTTCCCTTTGCACACCATTCTTTGTAAACCCTAGAAATGGTTGTGCGTGAAAATCCCAGTAACTGAGCAGATTGTGAAATACTCAGACCGGCCCGTCTGGCACCAACAACCATGCCACGCTCAAAATTGCTTAAATCACCTTTCTTTCCCATTCTGACATTCAGTTTGGAGTTCAGGAGATTGTCTTGACCAGGACCACACCCCTAAATGCATTGAAGCAACTGCCATGTGATTGGTTGATTAGATAATTGCATTAATGAGAAATTGAACAGGTGTTCCTAATAATCCTTTAGGTGAGTGTATATATATATATATATATATATATATATATATATATATATATATAATATACAGCTGCAGACTCTTAATGCCACTCTCAGGCCCCTTCCGTTTGGTGGACGTATGTGCGGAAAACAAAGAAAGATGTACTTTATCAGTTTCACAAGTTTTCAAAGTAGAGTTGGATGGCACCTTTAACCTTAAAGGCTTGTTTTTGCGGCAGAATGGTCATGCAATTTAGGTTTAACACCAAAAACATGTCCCTGTGCTTGCATCATTTAATGAATTGCCCCTCTATGTTTTTTGCATTGCACTTGAGAACTGAAGAAACCTTTAATTCAATGGCAAGTCCACTACAATTCTCTACATGTACATGAGTTTAACCAATCATTATTTAAGCTAATCAAATTTTGTTTCAAACTTCACAATGTTTTAAATAACCACACAGACACAAACCAAATGTAAAATAATCCACATTTATTTATATCTTAGTCCTATTTAATTCTATGTTATCTTACGTTATACAATCTTATCTTAACCTCATCTTAACTTACTCTATATTAGTCTTATCTTATTCTATGTTACCTTATGTTATATAAAATCTTATCTTAACCTATATTAGTCTTATCTTATTCTAATCTTATGTCATACAAACTTAGGATAAGTTAAGGTTAAACTATCTTAATCTTATCTTATCCTAAGTACTTGTGAGATCTCTCACCTAATTATTTACAGGTTCTATGAAAAACTATTTACATCACACAGATAGCCCATCTCCACAGCCAACTCCAGGACCCCGGGGATGGCACTCAGCTGGTCCAGCGCATCATTAGGAAATATCACCTCAGCTTCATCATCCCAATTGTCAACATACGTGTAGTGAGCCTCTAGGTTTTGGTCCCTCCCCTGCTTGCAGATGGAAATTGCATTTAGAAACTCACTCCAAAACTGAATACACCAATGGTAAGTAAAGCACTTGGCCTCATAGGTCATTTTAGGGTAGTTGCTAAGATAATAGTTATGCAACTTATTGAATCTTTCCATTTTTTCAAAAACAACGGAAGGGGACATAAATGGGGGTGTCGGACCCGTAACCAGCTGAGATGAGGGGTGCACTGGAACCTGATACGGAGGGGTGGGATGAACCATGTCCGGAGCTGAAGATGGATGTGGGGCTGGGCTTACAGGTGAGACTACGTGTGGTGACGGAGGAGGAGAGTCTGTAAAAAAAGATGGAGATGGAGAGGAGACAAAAGAGGATGGGATGGGTGACGGAACTAAGAAAGAAGTGGAGGAGAAGGTGTTGGAGCACGGCGTCTCCACCGGGTTCGTGGATGAGAAGAGATTCACAGCTGACAAGGGGAGAAGTTGCAAATCACCGGTTTATTGTCTGACAGATTGCAATCCGGGAGCGGCCGTCTGACATGCATTCAGCATGTACAGGAGGAGGCTCTGCCATATGTATCAGCTGTATCCCTTTTAAAGCCCTTTGGGCATCTCCCCCCCCCTTTCTCAGTACCTTCCCTCTACTTGACAACCACATGTGTGACTCTAGCCGGCTCGTAGTTGTCCTTCTGGAAGGCTAAAAGATAAGTAGGGGCCGCTGATATTCTCTGTCGCCCCCCCTATCTGTTCCGATTAGGTAGCCTTGCCTTGCCGGCGCGCCAGTCAGTTGTTGTTTCAGTTAACTGCATTTTTTAGAATGAACCCCCCCCCTTTTCATCATGCCCTGCTTTAAGCTATATTCTCTTTTACCTCTATTCATTGTATGTTATTTATAATTCTATTTAATCCCACAAAGGCCGGTGAGCAGGGCTCAGGCTCAGGCTCTGACACTGATGGAGTGCGACACAGGATGGTTGCAACCTCGTCGTCACTCTGGGTGAGATCCTCACACGGGATCTTCTCACCCACTTGGGTTGAGTCAAAGGGGTTTGCCAATTTGCTGTTACTGAAGCGTACTAGATTCTGTAAATTTTTTGTAAATGGCCCCTTTTGTTTTTTACACCAATTTCTACGTCCTGACCGGCCTCCCGCCGAATGAATTCCGGGTCGCTGCTCGTGCGGTCGACCGGCTGGTTAGAGGAGCGACGTGTGTATCGTATTTTATCGTTCTTGTTGGTTTGTTTTTGTTTTTCTGCGTGCTTCGGTACAGTCTTGCACAAACTGCTTTGCACTTTTAACGGAGCTGCTTCTTTTTTTGAGTTTCTCTCTTATTTTTCCATACTTTTTTCCTCAATACTCACGGAGCGCTCTAGACGCGCTCACTTTGCGCTGTCTCTTTGTTCTAATCACGCTCACGTTACGTGGCTGCTTGTTACTCCGGACACAATTTTTATTTATTTATTCTTTTAATTATTATTTTATTTATTATTATTATTCCCGGAACATACCCCAGCATGAATATCTGTGAGATTTGTGCATTTTTTTGGACAATTGCATGTACGCATTGGCTGCTTATCTGTGAGTGTGCGTCTTTTACTGGACACAACCCTCCCGACGGATCGCGGCTCATCTAGCACAGAGATCGCTTAATTCAGCTTGGACTACAGACTCAACACTCCACAGACACGGTCAGCTTTCCAGAGGAAATTCTCCGCGTGAACTCCTCCAGCCAGCATAAATTCACACACAAAAAGGTAACCAGAAGAGGGAAGAAAAAGGGTGGCGTTAAAGCCAGGCTTAAAAGGGAGACCTTTAAACAGCGAGCGCTTCCGTCCATCATCCTGGCTAACGTTCGCTCTCTCCGCAAAAAAACGGATGAGCTGCAAGCTAGCGTTAACCATGTGCATGAATACAGAACTGCTTCTATCCTGGCATTTACGGAAACATGGTTAAATGAGAGCGACAACGATGACATGCTACACATTGATGGCTTCACCCCCCCGGTACGTCTGGACCGCGTCAGTGTGCTCTCCGGTAAACATCATGGAGGAGGCGTGTGTCTCTATATTAATTCACGCTGGTGCTCCACAGACATCGAGCTCCTGGCCCTTTCTATCTCCCCAGAGAATTTCCACAACTTTTCCTCATTTTGGTCTACATCCACCCCAAAGCCAACGCCGCCACTGCTACGGAGCACATCATCAACACTCTAAATAAATTTGAACAGTTATCACCGGACTCCCCCAAACTCGTTTTGGGAGATTTCAATCACTGTTCGCTTGACAAGTCCCTCAAAGGATTCCATCAGTACGTCACATGTACCACCCGCATGGGGAAGATTCTGGACAAATGCTATGGTTCAGTCCAGGATGCATACAGATCTCTTCCCCTCCCCCCTCTCAGCTTGGCTGATCGTCATACAATCCTGCTCGCCCCAGCATACACGCCAATCATCAAAAGGGCAAAGAAGGTTGTTACAAACATCAAACAGTGGACAGCAGAAAGCATCCAAACCCTACAAGGATGCTTTGAATCTACAGACTGGGACAATCTTCTTTCTTCCAACAATATACATGAGCAGGTAGACACAGTCTCATCATACATCTCCTTCTGCGTTGACAATATCATCCCATCAAAAACAGTCACCATCTTTGCCAACAATAAACCTTGGATCACCAAAGAGCTCAAGGAAATACTAAACAAAAAGAAAAGGATTTTCTTTACTGGCTCTGAATCAGACAAGAAGGAAATCAACAGAGAAGTCAAACTAGCAATTAAAATGGCAAAACTGAAATACAAAGACAAAGTGGAGCAGAATTTTTCAGAGGGGAACCTCCGCTCTGCTTGGCAGGGACTGAAAACCATGGCCACTGTGAACACAGCTGTCTCCAGTCCCAGAACCATCCACGTTGAGGGCAGCAGCGACACATCACTCCCTGATGACCTCAACTCCTTTTACACCAGGTTTGAGTCAGACAACTCCACTCAGCTCCAGAGTTTAAGATCCTCACTTAAATCAGACAACTCCGCACTCATCTTCAACACTCTGGACGTAGTGAATGCCCTTAAGATGACTAGAGAGAGAAGTGCACCCGGCCCAGACCACATCTGCAGTGGAGTCCTGCGGCATTGTGCTCAGCAACTAGGTGGCGTATTCCGGACCTTGTTCCAGAACTCTATGGACAGCGGCATAGTACCCCGCCTCTGGAAACATTCCACAGTCATCCCCATTCCTAAAAAAAGTATAACCAAAGTTCTGAATGATCTTCGGCCCGTGGCTCTCACCTCTCTAGTGATGAAAGCCATGGAAAGGGTCGTAAAACACCACATCATCAGAACAACTAACCCCTATATGGACCCGCTTCAGTTTGCATATCGCACAGACAGAGGTGTTGACGACGCAAAATCATTCATTATAGACACCATGCATAAACATCTGGAGCAGCCTAACTCATCAGTTAGACTCTTGTTTGCCGACTTTTCCTCAGCATTCAACACTCTGCAACCCCACATCCTGGCTACTAAACTCTCCCTCAACTTTCATCTGGACAACCAGTTAATCCTGTGGATATTGGACTTTCTGACCAACAGATCACAGAGGTAAACAATACTCTCTCTGACCTCCGTTATACCTCTACCGGGTCACCACAAGGATGCGTGCTGTCTCCTCTGCTCTTCATCTTATACACGGATGACTGCAGAAACACACAGCCCAACTGCCATCTGGTGAAGTACGCTGATGACTCCATCCTCCTGACTCTGCTGTCAGGCCCCTCACACAACCATGGTCACGCTCTGCAGAAGTTTGTGGGCTGGTGTGACACCTCATGTCTGGAACTAAACGTGACTTACTCCAACAAGCAGAGAGACCTGGCTGCAGCAGTTACCACCTTCATCCATGGTAAACCAGTAGAGCTAGTCCAGGAGTATAAATATCTGGCCACCATCTTTGACCATCTGCTGAAATTCTCCTCCAACACAGAGGAGATTCTTAGGAAGTGTCATCAGCGGCAATACCTCCTTAGGAAGCTCAATTCCTTTGGAGTCAGGAAAGACATTTTACGGTCCTTTTACTACTCCTTCATAGAGAATGTCATCTCATTCTCCATCATCTGCTGGTTCCATTCCACCAGCATGCAGCACAGAAATCGGCTACAGAGCACTGTCAGCATGTGCTCTAAGATTATTGGTCTGCCCTTGAGATCCATATCACACATCTGCGACCAGCAGACACACAGGCTAGCACTCAAAATCATTAAAGACCCATCACACCCGCTGAACTCTGCCTTTGAGTGGCTCCCCTCCAAACGTCGGCTCCGATGTCCCGGTTGCAGGACACAGAGGAGGAGGGCCACCTTTGTTCCTAAAGCTGTCCTTCTTTTGAATTCCTGACACCCCCCCAAACCCACCATTATCACCTCACACTCCCACCTCCCCTCCCCCTACAATCCAGACCTCCTCTGATCTCTCATCTCATCTCTCTCTTTTTTTTCCCCACTTTCATCATCATGCATCTTATTGCCTCTGTACTTTAAGCTTTATTTATTTTGTTCATAGTTCATTATGTGTGTGTGTCATTTGTTGTGTTACTACTGTTATTTGTGTGCGTTGCTCCTCTGTGCCTTTTAAATTGCCCCTCGGGGACAAATAAAGTTTTTTGAATTGAATTGAATTGAATTGTATTTCTACGGCGTCCTGAGCCCTGCTGACCCCTGCTGGTTGCCACCGGGGAGGGAGTAGACGCAGTGGCGGCAGACACGGTGATGGAGCTGGGTGCCGCCGGCCCAGTGCGGCATTTCCTCCGACGGCCTCCACCACTGGTGCTGGTTCGTCCTTTGGGGTTAAGGTCACATTCGATCTTCCTTCTTCCTCATACTTTTTATACCTCCAGCTGAGGTCCATGCTTAGGGCCTGTAATATCTCTTTTTCCTTGCTTCTTCCTCTTCACCCGCTGTGCAGATTTGCTCTGTCCTTTCACCTGTTTCTCCTGATCGTGCCATTCCCACTGTCTGGAAGTCTCCTGATCGTGCCATTCCCACTGTCTGGAAGTCTCCTGATCGTGCCATTCCCACTGTCTGGAAGTCTCCTGATCGTGCCATTCCCACTGTTTGGAAGTCCACCTTCCTTGATCTGCTTCTGCTGGAACTCTCTGCAGCCTGGATTAACAACTCGTCTGGTTCTACGATCCAGAGCTGGCTCCATGACGTGCAGCTGGTAAAGGACTGGCTGTGGGTCACGTCCTGAGGCCGTATTCCTTGTTTTTTGTTTTGATTTTTACTTTCCTAATTTTGACATTTCTTACTGATTTAAGTATGTTATTTCTTTTCTCCTCAGTTTTTAGCTGCACTCTTTGGGGCTGGGTGCTGCCGGTGACCACTGTTGGTCCTTTGTCTCTTTTCCTTTGAGGTGCTGTCTCAGAGTGTATTGGGGGGGGGGGGGGGGGTCGAGTGTGTTTTGTTCTGTTCCGTCGTGTTCTTTGTTATAAAATCTCCAATTAAAATTTGATCACAAAAAAAAAAAAGAAAAAGCAGAAATCCTAGTTTCGATAACTTGAGAGTGAAGATGCAATCCCTAATACTAATAATGCAATTTATGGAAATTGAAAGATATATAAATGATTTTACTTAATAGTCAGTTCCTGATGTCAGCATTTGGATTGAGCAGGCTGCTATTGTAACCGGCTCGGCTACCCCTCTGCGTTGTGTTGTATGTTGTGAAATAAACACCGGAGTCAATCTGCTGGATCAGTTGTATTTTACGCTGCATAAGTAGAAAACATGCAGTTAATTATCCGTTGTGCAATCTTGCCTGCTCCTGCTCGCTCTGCTCAGACCTCCCGCGGACTGAAGCAAGAGTTCACAATACAGAGGATTTGTATTTACAAGAAGTAATTGTAATATAAAGAAAATAGTAGTAACTAGTAATCACTTCAGTACAACATGACCGTATCTGCAAAATATATCTTGTATATAACACTTTTCTTAATACAATCAAAGTTTCCAGCATATTATATAAACATAAAACCAATTTAAGTTTGAACACATATAACGAAATCATAAAAATACATAAAAAACTGTACCTGCATAAGTAGAAAACATGCAGTTAATTATCCGTTGTGCAATCTTGCCTGCTCCTGCTAAACATTCACACACAGAAGAAAAATCAGCAGTCACGCTTCACAGGCCAACTTTTACGCAGACAACGACACACTGCATTCCCTCGATTAAAACTACACTTTTGCAGGTAAAACAACTTTAAATTCGGTTCTAAGGAAAGACAACATATTCGCATAACTCATTTATCTATCGCAATAATACATAGATAAAATATATAGTAATTATTTCTCTTTTTACACATTTTCGAACAGGACTGAACAAAACGCATACCTCGCTCTGCTCAGACCTCCCGCGGACTGAAGCAAGAGCGCGCAACACGTCAATGACGTCACAGCAGCGACGCACACAGAACTCATCAAGAAATGAAACTTTCTCCCCTTCTTTTCTCATAAACAGATATACATATTAATTACTAACAGAAAAACATACAGATTTTGAGTGAATTAATAATAATTAATAATGTTGATTAGATTTCATTTAATCAACACCTGCTACATTCACCCCCTTCTGAATTCACCAAAATCGCACAACTTAATCAGTTCCACTGAAACATTTGACCAAGATAACCAAATTGTCTCCACCTATTTCAGCTTAAAAACGCTACCTTCTAAAAAGGTTGAGAGAAATTCAAGGGTGATCAGGCCTTAAAACCCTCCCAGAATAAAATGATGCCTGTTACACCATACCAGGTTTCAAATCGCAAATCTTTGGTCAATTATATCACATCTATAAATCATATCAAACGAATTGGTTCATAAACATAGGGATTGAGCTGTGTCAAAAGAAAATCTCGGAGGATATGAACTTGAACAATAAAATAACTCTAAAACAAGGTGAGTAATGACTGGGACTTTCTACCCAATGTGGTTGTAATTGATTTAAGTGTTAACGGTCTCTGAGCCATAGATTCAATGAGACGATTGACTTTTTTTGACCACTCTACCGGCACGTGTGGCTCTTTCTTGAGTATTTTCAACACCCAGAGTGGCTATGTTTCCAGTCTCTTGATTAGGTTGTTCAAGTTTAGACATGTCTCCTGTCTCTATAATGGGAGTGGTTCTGTCACTATTGGAATTGAAACAGCCCGTCTGACTATTACAAAGGTCTGTCATAGGACTTTCATCCTCAGAGGGCTTCTCAGAGCAATCATCACCTTGGCTCTGCTGTTCTCCCTCAGAACAGAACTGTACCGATCCAGTTTCACTTTGTGAGCTCTGACCCAGGGAACGTTCTGTGTCATCCAGCACCCAAAGACTTGTTCGTCTCTCTGAACTTTCACTCTCCAAACAATCTGTAAGATCCTGGGGCTGTGAGTGGGCGACTGACCCCCGTTCATCATCACTTCCATCAAGATGTGAATTACCGGTCCCTCCAGATTCCATTTGGACAGGTAAAAAACTAATGTCCAACAAGAGATTGCGATGTACAACTCTTGTAGCCCCTTTTCCATCTTGCACCATGTAGGTATGTGTCCGAGGGTTCCGGTTGATGACTACGTAGACGGTTGCCTCCCACTTATCAGCAAGTTTCCTCCTCCCCCTCTCTCCCTTATTAGCAATCAGTACACGATCTCCAACATTCAAGTGGGTACCTTTTACTCTTTTGTTATAACCCCGAGCTTGTTTTTGTTGCTCTTTGGTAGAATGCCTTTGTGCGATGGATGCTGCCTCATGAAGGTGAGAGAGCAGTGTCTTGGCGTGACTACTATAGTCCACTACCATGGGGTCTCGCAATACTTGCCTAAACATCACGTCTACCGGAAGTCTCGGCACGCGGCCGAACATAAGGTAAAAGGGTGGAAAGCCAGTCGTTTCGTGCACAGTGGCATTATAAGCAAACGTTAGGGACTGAATTTGTTGGGGCCACTGATGTTTAGCTTTTAATGGCAAAGAACGCAGCATAGATCCTAGGGTCCTATTAAATCGTTCAGTTCCTCCATTGCCCATTGGATGATAGGCTGTTGTATGCGATTTAGCAACTCCTGACAAATTAAGTAACTCTGCGATCAAACCACTCTCGAAATTAGCACCTTGATCTGTGTGTATACGTTCAGGGAATCCGTAAACACAAAAAATTTGATCCCATAGCTTTCTGGCCACCTGCTTAGCTTTCTGATTGGCACACGGAAATGCATGGGCCAATTTCGTGAAGTGGTCCGTCACTACCAAGACATCGACAGAGTTTTGCTTAGAGTCCTCTGCACTCCAAAAATCCAAGCATACCAGCTCCATGGGTGCTGAAGTTATGATACTCTCCAATGGGGCTCTAGCAGATGGTTCAGGTGATTTGGCGAGAATACATCTTTGGCAATGTTTAACATAGGACTTAATGTCTTGCTCCATCTTAGGCCAATAGAACCGCTGCCTTGCTAAATAAAGCGTCCTTGCTTGACCTTGATGTCCCACATGGTCGTGGATGCCACTCAAAGCTTTAGCCTTAAGACTTTGGGGAAGCACATACTGGTATCGCTTCTGCTTACTCATTGGATCTTTGGTCACTCGATAGAGTATACCATTCAGAAATGTAAGTCTATCCCATTGCTTACTGAGAGAGAGTGCACTTGGGCTGAGGTTTGCTTTTTCATGTCTGGAAGGTCTTCTTTTGCGAGCCACAAAAGGGACAACCACCGCTATGCTATGGTCTTCTTCCTGCTTTTGTTGGAGTTCCTGCATAGAGAGTTCCGATAACGTGTCCAGACTTGATGATGCGAACTGCTGAACAGACTGGATCAACTGCACTGCTCTGGACTCTGCTGCTAGTTCCCAGTTGTCATGTGCTTCACAGAGGGCATTTACTTCACCAGCATTACAAATACCTGAGCAAGTTACTGGAAGAATTTCTCTTGGGTCAGTCTCTGATTCCTGGCGGTGACATAAAACCTTTAGTCTAAATGTGTCCTGGATCCCTTCCTCGCTAACTCCTTCAGCCTCTGACAGCAGACTGTCATACTGTTCACTGAGCAACCTATGGCTGATCGTCTTCGTAAAAGGGTCACGGCTAAGTACATCAGCCACCACATTCTTGTTTCCCGCTATGTGTCGTATTTCAAAGGCGTAAGGGGCTAGCTTTGCAACCCAGCGTTGTTCGCAGGCATCTAATTTTGGTTTAGTCATTATGTATGTCAACGGATTGTTATCCGTCCATACGGTGAAAGTGTTTCCTTTAAGCCAATGACTAAACTTCTCACAAACACTCCACTTCAAGGATAAGAATTCCAGACGGTGAGCCGGGTATCGTCTCTGTGAGGTAGTAAGCGTTTTGCTTGCAAAAGCGATGGGCCTCGCTTTGTCCTCACCCAGGGGTATCTGAGACAATACCGCCCCCAACCCATCTAATGAAGCATCTATAGACAGGATGAAGGGTCTCGAAAAATCCGGATGCGCCAAGACTGCGCAGTTCAACAGCTTCTCTTTTAGAGTGCTGAAACTTGTATCGCACTCTGTTGTCCAGTCAGAGGCTTTCAATTTTCTAAAGGTACCAGCCAGTTTGGTGATCTTTCCCCTACATTTCCTCTTTTGACCAGCAGTGAGGACAAACAAAGGTCTAGCAATGGCAGAGCAGTTAGCTATAAAATGCTGATAATAAAAGATCATTCCCAGGAAGGACTTGATTCTTTTTGCTAAAGGAGTAATTTTGTCATCTTCCATGAGGTCAGACGTGGTCATGCGGGAGATCACCTCTACCTTTCCTGGGTCCACAGCAACTCCACCCCCTTTGACGACATGCCCCAAGAATCTCACAGAAGTTTGCAGAAGGTGACACTTTTTTGGGCTCAGCTTCAGATTGTGCTGGCGGAGTCTTTGGAATACTACTTCTAGCCTACTCAAAGCTTCCTTCTCAGTGGCTGCAAATACTAGTAGATCATCCAAGTAGCACAATAGCTGGGTGAAGTTAAGGTCGCCAAAAACACTCAGCATCATCCGCATAAAAGAAGCGGGACTATTGCATAGGCCTTGTGGCATGCGATTATATTCATGTAGACCTAGTGGTGTGATGAATGCGGTGTATTTTTTGTCTTCCTCGTGCATAGGTATATTATAAAAACCTGAAGTCAGGTCCATAGTACTGAAATAGACATTCCCGCCCAAAGACGCCAAACAATCTGACTGGTGCGGGAGTGGGTGCGCATCTTTTAGAGTCCTGGCATTGAGCCACCTAAAATCGGTGCAGATTCTCAAACTGCCATCTTTTTTCCAGACCATTACCAGTGGTGAAGCGAATTCACTGGTAGACTTCCTTATTATGTCTTGATCTTCCATGTCTGTCAGGGCTTGCCTCAGTTTTTGGTAATGGGCTGGTGGAACTCTACGGTAAGGAAGGCGAAAAGGTCGTTCGTCAATCAGGCGAATGCGATGAGAGAAACCTTTTGCCTCACCACAATCCAAAGCGTGTTTTGAGAAAATGTCATTATGGCTAATTAAAAGCTGAACTAACTCCTGTTGGGTGGAGTGACTGATCTGGCAGAAATTGATATCTATTCCTTCTAGGCCAACCTCTGCGAGCTTCTTTTCAAGATCCGCACAGTTTGATTGAGGATATGCTGCTGACTGATCCTTGGTCTCTACCTGACTGGTGTTCTGGAAAACTGTGAAATCTTCAGCAGCCACACAGGGTGACACATCAGCCAGTTTGCAATTCCTCTTCAAAGTTACGGGCTGACCAGAAAGGTTCATTATCTTCATGGGGATATATCCATCGCTCCACATGGATGTAATCACCCGTCCAACTAGAATATTTCGTGGCATGGACTTTGAAGATGTGGGTTCGACGATCACTGTGCTTCCTGGGGACAAAAGGATGTTTTTCGGCAGTCTACCCCACACAAGATGCTCGTGTCCAGCCAAGAGTGTTACAGCCTGAGTCAGCTTTACAATCCCGACTTTACTAGGGATTTCGGCACCCTGCCATCTTGTCACCCCTGCCATCAT
The DNA here is from genome assembly GCF_048594095.1 of Paramormyrops kingsleyae. Taxonomy (NCBI): domain Eukaryota; kingdom Metazoa; phylum Chordata; class Actinopteri; order Osteoglossiformes; family Mormyridae; genus Paramormyrops; species Paramormyrops kingsleyae. Next base: position 178,353 of record NW_027325982.1, read on the forward strand.
ATCGAGAAATAGAGAAGTGTCGGAGCCCTCTGACACGTCACAGTTTTGAGCAGTCACCCTCCAATAATCCTTGCTGCTTTTCATCTCATGCATGAGATACTTTATGACATTAGATCCAAGGATGAGGTCATCCTTCTGCCCTGGAACAACAAGAATGGGAACAATGCACTGTGTACCATACACATCTATCTCCACTTCATACGCACATTTAGGGTGGGTTTGATGACCCCCACAACCGATTAGGATGACTTGCTCACTCAACTGTTTGTCTTGAGTGATTACATTTTTTTTAAGCATACAAGATGCAGTGTCTTCACTTACTGTACAAGCCATGGAGCCAGAATCTAACATCCCTTTGACATGAAATGTTTTATTCACGATCACAGGGGCATAAAACAGATCACTGAATAGTTCAACTCTTTGTGAATTTTGCACGATTACTTGAACACCTTCAGATTTAGCTGCGGTTGTGTTCTCATACCATAACTCCAAATCAACATCTTTTTGGTCGAGGGTCTGATTTTGTCCACCCACACATCCCCTCTCCATATGCAGGTCTGTTAGTTTAACGACGGCTGCCCCTGGCTCGTATGCATACCAGGACCACTGGCCCCAGATCTTGGTTTGCGACACTCTCTCTTCCAATGTCCTGGCTTAAAGCAAGATAAACACAATCCATCACGTCTGCAATGCATTGCAGTAGAGTGGTCAGTGGCTTCGCAAACTCTACATGGCTTTCGGAATGGCTGAGGTCCACTTGACATGTATGGGGTCTGAACCCCATACGCTTGGTGGTTCTGCCTTAACACACGATCAAGCTGAGCAATGAGGTTCTGCAGACTGGTACTACCAGGCGATGTACTAACACCACCCACAGCTTCCATTTGATTTTGTGGACTTGCTAAAGTACCCACCTGGATAGATTCATCAATTGCAGCAGCCTGTACATTCGCAGTAGCATATCTCCCTACATCTGAACGTCTTGATTTAGCCCGTTGTTGCTGAATCCTCAGTTGTGTCTGATGCTCGTCGAGGCGTTCCTGAATCTCACTAGCTTTCCACTTATCCGCCGTTTTGAACTTTAACACGGCAGAGAGAGCTGGATCCGGGCAATGTTTGACGAACATCATCGTCACCTCTTTACTTGGATCTTCAAGGTTGCGGCCCTGCCTTTTCAAACAATCTTCTGCCACGTCAACCGCTTTATTCAAACGAATCCAGTAATCCATTGCGTTCTCTCCCACTGTAGGTAGAGTACTATAGAAGTCAGCAAGTGGCATTGCAGAATACGTCAGTTCACTGAAGTGCTGCTTTAGAATGTCGATAATAACTCTCGGGTCTTCACCAGGTTTTAGGGATGGGTTACTGCGTAATGTGACTCTGATTATGTCTCTTGCTCTCCCTCCAAGTCGTGACATCATTTCCTGAGCCTGCTCTTTTGTGGGCACACCTCTCTTCCTTAGATATACATCAACTTGCTCTTCCCATTCGTGGATAGAAAGTTTATCCGTGTCATCTCCACGAAAGCTTGGCGGCTCTTTCACATCAGACTGCATCACCAATTTTACACCGGTCATGGTCAGTGAATGAGAATCAGCTGAAGGTGGTTCTAAACCTACACTCTGGCTGTTTGTTACTTTTGCTTCCTTCTCATTTCCCTTCATTAGCTGTGCCGAAATTGACTGTCCTATTTCATGAGCTAACTGTGTAATGAGATAGCTTAAATCAGTGGAAGTTGTATCTGACCTGGGAACCTGACGTTCAGTCTTTACGCGTGTGGAGCAAAACACTGGGGAGTCAGCAGTACCCATAGCTCCAGGTGTGTGAGCCATATCTCTCAAGAACTGGCCTCTCCCCCCACCAATGTCCATATCATCCATAACATAGGTATACGACATTGCAACAAAATCATTTACAACAATCAGACAATGGAAAAAAAGATATACATATATTTTTTTTTTTTTCTTCTCCAAACTGGGAAAAAAAAGATAGTCTTTGTACCTTTCTCCAGCAGATTAGATAGGAAAAGGGTTCAACCCAATTCGCGGAACGAAGAATGCTGTACTCAGCAACATCCGGCGGTCAATCTGACGTTGATCCTTCTTAAGGATCCGGGTCACGGCACCAATGTAACTGGCTCGGCTACCCCTCTGCGTTGTGTTGTATGTTGTGAAATAAACACCGGAGTCAATCTGCTGGATCAGTTGTATTTTACGCTGCATAAGTAGAAAACATGCAGTTAATTATCCGTTGTGCAATCTTGCCTGCTCCTGCTCGCTCTGCTCAGACCTCCCGCGGACTGAAGCAAGAGTTCACAATACAGAGGATTTGTATTTACAAGAAGTAATTGTAATATAAAGAAAATAGTAGTAACTAGTAATCACTTCAGTACAACATGACCGTATCTGCAAAATATATCTTGTATATAACACTTTTCTTAATACAATCAAAGTTTCCAGCATATTATATAAACATAAAACCAATTTAAGTTTGAACACATATAACGAAATCATAAAAATACATAAAAAACTGTACCTGCATAAGTAGAAAACATGCAGTTAATTATCCGTTGTGCAATCTTGCCTGCTCCTGCTAAACATTCACACACAGAAGAAAAATCAGCAGTCACGCTTCACAGGCCAACTTTTACGCAGACAACGACACACTGCATTCCCTCGATTAAAACTACACTTTTGCAGGTAAAACAACTTTAAATTCGGTTCTAAGGAAAGACAACATATTCGCATAACTCATTTATCTATCGCAATAATACATAGATAAAATATATAGTAATTATTTCTCTTTTTACACATTTTCGAACAGGACTGAACAAAACGCATACCTCGCTCTGCTCAGACCTCCCGCGGACTGAAGCAAGAGCGCGCAACACGTCAATGACGTCACAGCAGCGACGCACACAGAACTCATCAAGAAATGAAACTTTCTCCCCTTCTTTTCTCATAAACAGATATACATATTAATTACTAACAGAAAAACATACAGATTTTGAGTGAATTAATAATAATTAATAATGTTGATTAGATTTCATTTAATCAACACCTGCTACACTATATTTGGTGCACATGAACCTTTCCAGCGTTGTTTTTCGCTGTTGTTCTGCATATCAGGGAATCTGTGCACCAACTGTCGTGTTTTTATAGGTCAAGTTCCCCTGTTGAAACGCAGGCGGCCCAATTCAAGACCAGCGCATAAGTCTCCAAAGCCTATATTTCCTGTATCCAATAAGATGACAGAATTTTTCTCAATGTGCAATACTGACTGCCAAGTGTGATATCTGTGATGTGTGTGATGTAGTTTTGTTGTAGAGTGACATAAGGATTCAGTTTAATTAAATGTGCTGTCCCCTGTCTTTTTAATCCCAAAGGACGAACCAGTACCAGTAGTGGAGGCCGTCAGAGGAAATGCCGCACTGGGCCGCCGGCAGCCAGCTCCATGACCATGTCTGCCGCCACTGCGTCTACTCCCACCCCGGTGGCAACCAGCAGGGGTCAGTAGGGCTCAGGACGCCGTAGAAATACAGCGGGAGGCCGGTCAGGACGTGGAAAGAGGTGTAAAAAACAAAAGGGACCATTTACAAAAAATTTACAGAGTCTACTACGCTTCCGTAACAGCAAATTGGTAAACCCCTTCAACTCAACCTAGGTGGGTGAGAAGATCCCGTGTGAGGATCTCACCCAGAGTGACGACGAGGTTGCAACCATCCTTCACTGAGCTCTCATCGGAGGCGGACGCACTTCTCTCCCTCTCCCTCCCCTTATCTTCCCTGCTTTGCTTCTCTCGTCTCGTCTAGTCTACTGTCTTACTGTCTATACTTGAGAGACTCTCTCAGCCCTGCTCTTCAAAACTAAGGAAATTATGGATTTGATCAACTGGTCTCTCAACGCAATTGACACCATCTTCTCGACGAGAAGCCCAGGTTCAGGGGAACCTGACTGTTCTGCAGGAACATACGCAGCTGGCTACACGATGGACGGATGGGAGAAGTGGAGGGTCGTGTGTCTGGCAGCTCTTTCCGTGGAGGACATCGAAGACATTTACCTATTCGGAACCATGATTACAGGTCTGATGCTGATTGGATTAGGCATTGCCCTGACTTATCGGAAATTGAAGAAAACGGTGACAGCCGCTCAAAGCCCAACTAGGCTGGCCGGGATGATTGACGGACTTGGCAGAGCTGTTGGCGCCCAGACTATGGCTATAGATCGCAAACTGGATAACATCACTGTGTCTAACGACCGCAGATTTAATAACATCACCGTGACTATGGACCGCAGATTTGATAACATCATGGAGAGGCTCACGGCTCTGCAAAGGATTTTGGATGGCGGAGACCAGCATGGACATTAGAGGAACTGCGAAATTACAGTTTCTCGCCTGAAAACCCAAACAACCCCATTCTATCTGCTTTTGGCTCCCCCCTAATCAGCACGGGCCTTGGCCAAGGCCTCTGCTGAGCTCAACAACTCCCCCTGAAGAACAAGGCAGTGAGACTCTCTTGCATTCCTCTCCCCCAACCACAAGGACACCCTACCCCCATCCCACGCCTTCGCCGCTTCATACCCCCAGCGTGAACGAACGGGTCCTTGTACAGCGCCGTTTGGCTGCAGGAACGGACGGCTGTTTGTCTATGCTGGACTACCTCCACCTCCCCATTCCCCTCCCCTGTTGCAAGTCTCGACTTTAGTGTTGTGAGATGTGGTGACTATGTGCTTATTGCTGAGGTGTTTTTTTTTTCTGTTCCTATATTGTACTTCCTACTGGAGTACAGTCTGGGGGCTGTTTTTTTTATTCACCTCCACTCTCCTCACGTAATCTGTTTCTCTGAGTTTTCCTACAGTCCGCTGTCTTCCTGACCTGTCTGCCCCCCTATAATGTTTGTGTATGTATGGTCGGGTTGATGGCCTGCTTTTCGCTGGTACTTGTGACTAGTGACATGGTGAATTGCAACAGCAAAAAAGGGAATCAATCAATCAATCAATCAATCCTGTGTCGCACTCCATCAGTGTCAGAACCTGAGCCCTGCTCACCCGCCTTCTCCTCCACTTCTTAGTTCCGTCACCAGTCCCATCCTCTTTTGTCTCCTCTCCATCTCCATCTTTTTTTACACTCTCCTCCTCCGTCACTACGCATACTCTCACCTGTAAGTCCAGCCCCACATCCATCTTCAGCTCCAGCCCACCTCTCTGTATCAGGTTCCAGCACAGGCTGCAGCCCCCTCATCTCAGCTGGTTACGGGTCCGACACCCCCATTTATGTCCCCTACTGTTGTTTTTGAAAAAATGGAAAGATTCAATAAGTTGCATGACTATTATCTAAGCAATTGCCCTAAAATGACCTATGAGGCCAAGTGTTTTACTTATCACTGGTGTATTCAGTTTTGGAATGAATTTTTAAATGCAATTTACATCTGCAAGTAGGGGAGGACTCAAAACTCAGAGGCTCACTACTCGTATGGTGAGAATTGGGTTGATGAAGTTGAGGTGATATTTCCTAGTGATGCGCTGGACCAGCTGAGTGCCATCCCCAGGGTCCTAGAGATGGCTGTGGAGATGGGCTATCTGTGTGATGTAAATGGTTTTTCATAGAACCTGCAAATAATTAGGTGAGAGATCTCACAAGTACTTAGGATAAGATAAGATTAAGATAGGATACGTTAAGATAATGTTAAACTAAGATTGGATGACATAGCATTATGTGACGCCCCTGATGTCTGGAGGATTTGCCAGCATGAATGAAGCTCACTAACAGCTCAGGCTTCTCAGAGGGCATTGACATTGCATCAGAGAGAAGCATGGTAAGGGCTGGGACAAGTTCCCCTGGCTGACTCTAAACCACTTCCTCTAGCAAATTATACCCAAGTAGTGGGTGATCAAGCGGAACACTGCAGACAAGAAAAGGCACTGTGATGGGCTCGCTGAAGCTGCCATTAGCGCTCAAGCTGACCGTGATCAGGACCTAGCCATCAAAAGGAAGAAAGTCTCCATTTACAGCATGGACCTCCAGCTCTTCCTTATCATCACATATTTCACTGAGAGGCCTCACCGGGGCGTCTGGTAGGTACCTCTCCTTCCAACCTCTGTTGATCATACTCAGTTGAGCTCCTGCATCTAGCAGTGCATCGACTGTCAACCCACTGAGGTTACATCGTGCAAGAGCCTTGGCACCTATAAACTTAACCAGGCGCCTACTCATTTGACTGGGTATGAGAAGAGGGGATTGGGGAAATGCTTGCTCATTGTGGTCTTTTGGCCTATGTTTCATTATAGCTGGCTTAGTCTTATTGGTGTCTGAGCCCTCTGTGTCGCACTCAGTAGTGTGAGGTGGGCACAATTGGGACTGAAGGTGAAGCCCGGTCACTGCCTGTCCCACAGCAGAAATCAGCTCACGTTTTCCTGACACTTGGGTTTCTTCAGACAACCCACTGCCCTGTGGCCCTCTTCACCACAGTAAAAGCAATGCGTGCAACCTGGGTGGTTTAGTTCAAGGCATTTAGCACAGCTGTAAGATTTGGCTTTCTGTTGGTCTACTTTACCTGGGCAGTTGTGGCAAGACCGTGGCTGTTGGGTCTGCAATGGCTGTTGCAGTTGTTCAACTTTCTTCATTAACTCCTCCACTCTCTCAGTTAACTGTTGGAGCACTTCAGCTTTGGGCTCTTGATCTGAACCATGTTTCTTTGTACTGTTGTTTTGCGCTGCTGCAACTTCAAGCTGCGCTCTCTGCACATTTACAGGTCTCTGCCACACAACTGTCCCTAGGCGTCTTTGTCTTTCATTCTCAGTGTTTGTTATCCTCATCATTTGTTTTAGGATTGTCTCATCAGACACATTGCTGTCTGAAAGCAGTGGTTTAAGTTCTCGACGTATGTCATCATGCTTATGGCCGAGGCCCTGGTATACTGTGTGGAGGAAAATGTCTTGGACTGTGGTCACATGGTATTTCAATTCAGTGCCAGCATATTTAGAAGCAAATAGGATCTTTTGTTTGAGGCCTATGACTCGGTACAAAAACTGTTGTGGTGTTTCATTGTCACTCTGATTTGCGCACATGAGCTCTTGGAATAGTTCCGTGTTACTTCGCCCCCCTAAATGGGACTGTAAAAAGCCTTTAAGCTTATCCTTGTGTACTAGCATGTCTATGAAGTTTCCTGATTTAATGACTTTGAGAACACCTCTCAGGACTTCAGTCTCACTGAATTGCTCTTTAAGGCCATTAAGAGTCTGCAGCTGTATATCATTGCAACAGTAGACTAAGCTAATTTCCTAGATCCTTAAATTTGCAAGCAATCATTTGAAGAGAGAATGAACCTTTACTATGTGAGAAAGAGAAGTGCTCCTCCCTGCTTAATCAACTTAAAACACATAAAACATTCTCCTTCACCTTCTCCCTTATACTACAAGCCTTCCATTTCAGTTTAGCTGATTCTTAGCACAACTGACTAGTAAATGTCTATGCTATATTGCCAGTAACTCACTAGCAGTGTACTGATTTTTCAGCTATGCCCTTGTTTGTCAAAGTTTAATTATCATTAATTTCCCCCACAAGGATTGTTGATGTACCGCTTAAATAATCTCAACCAACATATTGGAATATTCTTATGACAGAGAACCTATCGTGTTAGATGGCATAATTAAGTTACAAAAAAAGCAGTCGTGTGTGTATAAAAGAATCTGCTGTATTGATTTTATTTAACCAGGAAAAAAATCAGCATGTAATATTTCGATTAAATGTCCTTTTTATTTATGACATAGTTTCATAGACAAAGAGCAAGTACTAAATGACCAACAGCAAGCAGTTATGAAACAGGAAAAAGAGAGAAAGAGTCCGACGGAGTCACCACTAGATCCAGTACCAGGGGGGTCAGCCACGTTTCCGTGAAACATGGTATATTGCAGTTTCTTGCATCGCGCTGGAACCCCAACCTCGCTCTTAGGTCACCTAGTTTAGACTGGACGTTTGCGAGCGGGACTCTGGGCAGTGGCGGGCGATGTGCTCGTTTCCTCAGTCTGTTTCGGACGCCGCCGTATGTCCCACAGTGCTTCTTTGTTCGGCGCCGCGGGGTCATGCGGCCGTGTCCTTTGTTTGGTTTGATTTACACAAACGTAAAAGCATGGACTATACCCCTAAAGGGAGGCCTTATTGAAATAATATGAATCATTTAAGGCCTGCATTCCACAATTAGATTAAAATGAGTACAATCTAATGTTAATATGGACGGATGTGTGTGTATGTGAATGACTGTGTGTGTGTGAGTCCTGTCAACAGGTACCAAATGCCCCTCCCCCCCCAAAAAAATAAATAAAAAATCTGAAGTTTATGATTAATATGGGAGCCCAGGAAATGTACAGGGTATGTACACAGGGCTGACAGCTTCTTATTCACAGGATCTGCGCCACATAAATGGGGGATGCTGTTTTCATTTATAATGTACTACAGAATGTGCAGTTAAAACAAAGAAAAAAAAATATCACTGACAATGCACCAAGACTGACAATGCACCAAGACTGGCAATGCACTAAGACTGACAATGCACCAAGACTGGCAATGCACCAAGACTGACAATGCACTAAGACTGACAATGCATTAAGACTGGCAATGCCCCAAGATGGCAGCATGAGGTCATTGCACAAAACTGTGAGGAAATGCAACCCAGGTTGATCAGAAGGATAGTGCGGATGGTAGAAAGAGCCATGGAAAGCATTCAAAACCATTCAAACTGAGCTCCAAGATCAAGGTACGTCACTTACTGATCGCACCATCCGTCGCCTTTTGAACAATAATGGGTTCCGTGGAAGAGAATCCAGGAGGACTCCACTATTAATAGAGAAACATGAAAAAGCTAGAGTGGAATTCAGCAAAATGCATTTTGACAAGCCCCAAAGTTTCTGGGAGAATGTCCTTTGGACTGGTGAGACAAAATTGGAGCTTTTTGGCCAGTCACATCAGCTCTGTTTACAGAAGCAAGATGAAGCTTTAGAAGAAAAGAACACCATACCTACTGTGTAACATGGAGGAGCTCGGTTTTGTTCTGGGGCTGCTTTGCTGCATCTGGCACAGGGAACCTTGAATCTGTTCAGGGCACAATGAAGTCTCTAGACTACCAAGGCATCCTGGAGTGAAACATACTGCCCAGTGTCAGAAAGCTCAGCCTCAGTCACAGGTCATGGGTCCTCCAACAGGATAATGACCCAAAACATACAGCTAAAAGCACTCAGGAATGGCTGAGAAAAAAACATTGGACAATTGTTAAATGGCCCTCTATGAGCCCAGATCTTAATCATATTTACCATCTATGGAAAAATCTAACAATTGCAGTGGAAACGCCACCCTTCAAACCTAAGACAGCTTGAGCAGTTTGCTCAGGAGGAGTGAGCCAAACTACCTTTTGGCAAATGCAGACGTCTCATGGTGAAGTACAGAGATTGCTTGTTGGCAGTGATTACTGCAAAAGGTGGTGCAGTTGCGGGGTTACAAACATGAGCAACTGCACTTACTTACGAAGTTTATATCTCTGCACTATTTATTTACTGCCTGTGTGCACCTTGCACGTCCTGTTACTGTGATGTTAAGTGTTACTATATGTTACTATATGTTGTACTGGGTCCATGGAGAAACATTGTTTCATCACTCTTTGTACATGTATGAAGCTGCTGATGACAATAAAGTGACCTTGAACCTTTAATGGAAAACTGTGTAAAATAAAAGGCAAACCTCGACCCGTACCAATTCAATTCAGTGAAGTTTAATAGAAAACAAGACTTTAAACAGCGTGTGAACGGGAAAAGTAATAGTGATGTGACACAAACTGACATACCTTATACACCTTGGTGGCCTTTGCCTAGACACCTCTGCTTCAGACTGGAGGTCAGACATCGTCTCTGCCTCTTTGGCCTTCCTCCTGCCCTCTTCATAGCCGTCTGTGGAATACAGATGCAATAAACATTATTCAATCCCCTTATAATCACTCAGCAGGACACTCTGCAGATTTACTGAAATTGAGTACTTTGCAGAATATCAGTCAGCCTCCACTACAGCCAAACAATGATCACATATCTTAGCCAATGGTCATGCATACAATAAAACAACAATGGTGCTTAGAAGTTTGTGAACCCTTTAGAATTTACAAGTTCCCTACAGCTCTAAGGTCCATACAGAGGAGATGAGGAACATGCAGTTTGCTAAGTCACCAAGTTACCTAAGAACACTAAGGAGTTGCTGAAGAAGCGCAGTAGAGACTGTTTTTTCTGAGAATCCTCAGAAAGAACCGTCTCCCCAGAAATCTGCTCCATGCCTTTTATCACTGTTCCATGGAGAGTGGTACGGCAGCTGCACTTCCTCAGACATGAGAGCTCTCCACAGGGTCATCAGGGCAGCGGAGAAAACGATTGGCTGCCCTCTCCCCTCCCTGGAACAGATCTACACCTCCCGATGCCGGAAAAAAGCTTTGGACATTTCACAGGATTCATCACATCACTGTCTCTTTCAGCTTTTGCCATCAGGCAAGAGATACAGAGCCATGAAAACCAGGACAAATCGCCTGAAAAACTGTTTTTTCCCCAAAGCAATCATGGCGCTAAATGCAAAACATAACAGTTCATTTCTTATATTTAATCAGTGCAGTATGGTTATTCAGTGCAGTCGGTATAGTCAATGCAGTATTCAATGCAATTTGTATATTTTGTAATATTTTATTACTCTTTTTATACCTCACATTGACTTGAATTGCATTTTCAGTTTCGTTGTCCAAGTGACAATGACAATAAACATTATCTTTATCTTTGTTAGGTGGCTACGTTTACATGCCTTAATGCAATTAAGATGTTTTCATGTAAACAGATTAATCGGGGAACTCATTTATAAATCTGATTGAAAAAGATGGTAAGCATTCATACAAACATTTATAGGAAGATTTTGGGATTTATAAAGAAAAACGTTTTGTGAAAAAAACGCATATTTCGTGAACGAGGTTGAAGCAGATGCTGTTTCGACAGGATCCTGTAGAGGGCACTGTGTATGCTAAATCGAAGGCTCCAGGAATGTATTTGGCATTTATAATAAACAATAATAATTCAAATATTTGTGGGCACACGGCATTTGGCTCTGAAATTACACAGTTCTTTAAAATAAAATTTAAATTTGCAAACTGAGTTGTATGCTGTGTTTGAATGTTCAGATATTATTATTATTATTAGATATTTCACTGTGTATTTTTCAACTTAATGCCCTCTGAAACTGGTACTATTTCATTAAGACCGACTTAAAAACAATGGGGGGGGGGCGGGTCTCCCCGGGGCTGGCGGGGCCCCCGCGGGGTGTGCGGGTGGTCCGGGCTCCTGGCTCTGTCCGTGCCTGCGTGGCCGGCCCCCGGGCCTGTGGCCGTGGGGTTCCTGGCTCGTGCTCGCCGGTGGGGGGCACCCGGTGCCTCCCCCCCTGCCTTCCTGGGGTGGGCGCGCAGCCATACGGTGGCGGGGGGCCCGGGTACCTGGCCGCTGTGGGGCGGCTGGGTCCATGACCCGTCGGAGCTCTCCCGGCCGTCTGGGGGCCCCAGGGCGGTGTTGTTGTGGCCTCGCACACTCACTGGGAATCATTCCATGTTAACCTGCACACTCATACATACACTCACAGCACACAAACATACACACATACACATATGCGTACACACACACATACACGTATGCATAAACACACACACATACACGTACATATGCACACGCACACACATACACACACTTTCATATCAACACACATACACTTAGAATGCACACACACATAGACATGCACGCACACATGTACACACACACACACACACAAGAGAGTCTAGGGCTCTCTTCCCCCATTTTATCCCTCTTTCTCCTTGTCTGGGTGTGTGTGTGTGTGAGAGTATGTGTGAAAGTTGGTGTGTGGCTTCCACTCCCTCCTCTCAGATGCAGATACGGGTACGGCGATATTTAGACAGTGTTCCTGGTGGTCTGCTTATGTATATATATTTATTTTCTTTCGTTGGTATTAACGTATTTAATTCCAGAAGCAGATACTGGCACAAGCATATTCCCATGTCATAACGGTACCACTGGTTTTTTTGTGTGTATACTGTTTGTGTGTGTCCCTGGATCTTATCTTTCAGATACAGCAGCTGGTGTGATGATACGGTGTAAAGCAGCAAGATGCAGAAGCTGTCCTTTTATCACTCTTTCCTTTTTGTTCTACTGTTTGTTATGTATTATTTCTCTTTCCCTGTCTCTCTCTCTCTCTCTCTGACCCCCCTCCTTATTTTATTTTTATTATGTATTTATTTATTTTTCTACTTCCTCTGTCTCTTACCCCTTTCTCTCCTTTCTCACTTTCTCTCTCTATCTCTTTCCCACTAACCGCCCCTGTCAGCTCCGGCTTTGTGGCGCAATGACATAAAAATGATTAATAAAGAGTATACCTCAAGTAACAAGAGGAGCTTAAATCCAAAGCTCCACTTTGCAAAATAAAAGTGTTGGCACAATAAAGCACCCAGACTAACATCCTGCTTGCTAAACTGCCGGACACGACAAGGGGGAAAAAAAACAATGTATTTTCTGCCCAGGTTAAAGGCTTCTTATTCATAGTTCCTGTACGGGGGATAGTGCTCACAGCGGCACATGCTGTGCAGTTTACAATAAAGACATTTTGAAAATACAAAATAATGTATGAAAAAATGATTAAGCTGTAGCACATACTTTTATTTCAAATATGAGTTTCACAAATTTCCCTGTAATAAAAATGGTGAAATAACCCAGGCTTAATGTGATATTTCATTTGTAACACATCTGTTCTCCAAACTTTGGCCACAAGATCTTCTTCCTGCCAGAATCTCTCCTTTCCTTTAATCCTCGGCTGTTGGGATCTGCTCTGCTGCTTGGAAGTTCCCCGGGGAGTTAGTGTTGGGAGGTTCTGGTGGAATGTGACCATCGTCAACCATGGGCTGGATAGCGCTGTGGTGCCCAACCTGGCTCTGTGCCCTTCTTCTTTCATCTGCCCGGGCAGTGCCAGGTTGCCTGTGGTCGTCCCGGAGACACTTCGTCTTCCCTTGCTGTACTCTCAAGCCTCTGAGACAAGCACAATTTCAGCTCTACACTCAGCAAGACCTTTAAAAGTATAAAAATGAATAGGCCCTAAAAATGGAGCCTGCAAGTTTTTTGGCTCAACACAAGTGATCAACTAGCTATCGACGCTAATGACCATTCATTAAAATGTCTAAAAAAGCTTCCTCCTTGTATATGCACAAACATTTTGCACACATGACGTTATCATGCATATATACTCACCTAAAGGATAATTAGGAACACCATACTAATACGATGTTTGACCCCCTTTCGCCTGACTAGAAATTTACTAGTCAGCTGTGCTAAGAATCAGCTAAACTGAAATGGAAGGCTTGTAGTATAAGGGGAAAGGTGAAGGAGAATGTTTTATGTGTTTTAAGTTGATTAAGCAGGGAGGAGCACTTCTCTTTCTCACATAGTAAAGGTTCATTCTCTCTTACGGGTTGCATCTGAACCATAGGGGAACCAGTGTATTGGGGAGGCGTATGTGCAGAATAGTTGAGGAATGTTTAAACTAGGGACTGGGGGGGCAGGGAGGTCAGTTAAGAATTTATGTGGGGAGAGACGGAAAGCCCAAATAAATATTAAAAGTAGACACTGTAAAAGGCCTACCATTAGTGGTCTGTATTTGAATGCTAGGAGTATTAGAAACAAAATTAATGACTTAGAGGCTTTAATTTCTTCTGACAATTACGACATTATAGGAATAACTGAAACATGGATGAGTGACAATGATGGTGATGAATATAATATGGATGGTTATACGTTGTTCCGTAGAGACCGGATAGGCAAGAAGGGAGGTGGTGTTGCAGTATACGTAAAAGAAAACTTGCAGGCAAGGGATCTCACTGATAAAAATAAAAATTCAGAAGCTGTATGGATCAAACTTGATGCTAAAGATTCAAATGGCCTAATTGTCGGGGTTTGTTATAGGGCACCTAATGTAGCTGTAGAGGAAAGCAGAATATTATATGATGATATCAGGATTATGAGTAATAAAAATGATGTGGTGGTTATGGGTGATTTTAATTTACCTGGGATACAGTGGGACACAGTCTCTGGCTCTTCTGTAAATGAACTTGAGATGGTGGAATTAGTACAGGATTGTTTTTTTACTCAGTTTGTTAATACTCCTACCAGGGGAGAAGCCCTTCTTGATCTCGTTTTTTGTAATAACCAGGATAGGATTGGAAAATTAGAGGTTTTAGACCCATTGTACGGTAGTGATCATAACATGGTTAAATTCGAGGTTAATTTTAGTGTCCGAAGAGCAAAGTCTAAATTAAAAGTATACAATGTTAGGAAGGCTAACTTTAATGGTATGAGACGGAAATTAGAAACTGTAAACTGGACAGAGTTAAATAGCAAAACAGTTGAAGAGGCATGGGAATTTTTCAAAAGCACATTGTTGCAAGTGCAAGAGGACTTCATACCTGTTTCCAGCAAAACTAAATCTAGGAAACGGCAACCAAGGTGGTTTACTAAGGAAATTAAGAATAAAGTCAGGAGGAAAAGGGCTCTGTTCCACAACTGGAAAATAACTAATGATTTCAAAATCAAGCAGGAGTATCTAAGTCTACAGGCAGAGTTAAAAAATGACATTAGGCTATCAAAGAGGGATGTAGAAAGAAAAATTGCATTGGAGGCTAAGCATGACAGTAAAGGTTTCTTCCAATATTTTAACTCCAAGAGAGCACTAAAAGCTGAAATCACTAATTTGCAGGATAGTAAGGGCCTTATAATTGATAACGAAATTGATATGGTAAACGAGTTTAATGATAATTTTTCAAGGGTGTTCACAATAGAGAACACAAGTAACTTACCACCTATTAATACGAATACAGCATCGTCTATGACCAATATATGTATAACTGAGGTTGATGTGATACTAAGCCTAGCTAAACTCAAAATAAATAAATCGCAGGGGCCTGATGGCATCTTACCTTTAGTCTTGAAAGAGATGAGGGATATTATTAGCCAACCTTTGACTTTAATATTCCAGAAATCGTTATCTGCGGGTGTGGTACCATCAGATTGGAAGCATGCTAATATAACACCCATATTCAAAAAAGGGGATAGAAGTAATCCAGCAAACTATAGGCCAATCAGTTTAACTAGCATTACTGGAAAAATAATGGAAGCTATAATTCAAGTGAAAATGGTAGATTACCTAGATGCAAATAACATTATAAAGGATAGCCAACATGGATTTAGGAGAGGTAGATCCTGCTTAACGAATCTGCTTGAGTTCTTTGAGGAAGCTACAAGTGAAATTGATCACAAAAAGGCCTATGATGTGATTTACTTAGATTTCCAGAAAGCCTTTGATGTTGTCCCCCACAAACGGCTCTTGTTAAAGCTTAAAGCTGCAGGAATTTTAGGAACTGTGGCAGCTTGGATCAAAAACTGGCTAACTGATAGGAAGCAGCGAGTAGTTATTAGAGGCACTATGTCACAGTGGGCATCCGTTTATAGTGGGGTACCGCAGGGTTCAATTTTAGGACCACTATTGTTCCTAATTTACATTAATGATATTGACACGAATACATACAGTAAACTGGTTAAATTTGCAGACGACACTAAGGTGGGCGGGGTAGCAGATACTAATCTAGCAGCAGAGAGGCTTCAACGGGATCTGGATTTAATTAGTGAATGGGCTGATACTTGGCAGATGAAATTTAACACAGATAAATGTAAGGTAATCCATGCAGGGAGCAGAAATATACAGTACAGATATTTTATGGGTTCCACTGAAATAAAGGTAGCTGATTACGAGAAAGATCTCGGTATGTATGTTGATGCTTCCATGTCCCACTCTCGCCAATGTGGGGAAGCAATAAAAAAGGCGAACAGAATGTTGGGTTATATCTCTAGATGTGTGGAGTTTAAGTCAAGGGAGGTGATGTTACACTTATATAATTCCTTGGTAAGACCCCACCTAGAATACTGTGTGCAGGTTTGGTCACCATACCTCAAGAAGGACATTGCTGCCTTAGAAAAGGTGCAACGAAGAGCTACGAGAATGATTCCTGGTCTTAGAGGAATGTCTTATGAGGAGAGGTTAGCGGAACTGAATCTGTTCAGCCTTGAGCAAAGGAGACTAAGGGGGGATATGATTCAGGTCTATAAGATTCTAACGGGTCTGGATGCTCTTCAGCCAAATGACTATTTCAATATTAGTCTAAATACTAGAACTCGTGGCCATAAGTGGAAATTAGCGGGAGAACATTTTAAAACAAATTTGAGGAAGCATTTCTTTACACAGCGTGTAGTCAGAGTATGGAATAGTCTTCCTGCTATTGTAGTGGAAGCTAAAACCATGGGTTCCTTTAAATCAGAGCTAGATAAGATTTTAACAACTCTGAGCTATTAGCTAAGGTCTCCCCAAACGAGCTTGATGGGCCGAATGGCCTCCTCTCGTTTGTAAATTTCTTATGTTCTTATGTTCTTCAAATGATTGCTTGCAAATTTAAGGATCTAGGAAATTAGCTTAAATAATATAATATTATAATATAAATATTATATATATATATACACTCACCTAAAGGATTATTAGGAACACCATACTAATACGGTGTTTGACCCCCTTTCGCCTTCAGAACTGCCTTAATTCTACGTGGCATTGATTCAACAAGGTGCTGAAAGCATTCTTTAGAAATGTTGGCCCATATTGATAGGATAGCATCTTGCAGTTGATGGAGATTTGTGGGATGCACATCCAGGGCACGAAGCTCCCGTTCCACCACATCCCAAAGATGCTCTACACTGTAAAAAATGTCCGTAGATTTAACAGTAAAATTCCGTATAAATGCTACCGGATAAAACCATATTCCACAAAACATGCGATAACCTTAGAATTTACAGTGAAAAACCGTAATTAGTTTTACAGAGTAAGACCTTACATTTCACAGTTAAAAACATATGAAAATATGGTTTATTGCAGTAAAATTAACAATATACTGCACTGTAATCCCGAATAAGTTGGCAAAACTCAAAAAATTTGAGGTAATCAGTTACATCAAATTTTTTAAGTTATGAAATTTCCAGTTTTAAGTAAACAGAAAAATCTAGTTTTGAGTTTGTTGTACTCATGCAAAATAATTTGTTCTTACTTAAAATACCCAAGTTACCCTGTTTATACATTTTGAGATCAATTAACATTTTTTTTTATATCTCCCAACATTCACTTGTTCACTTTTTTTAAGTGTACTTATATATTTAAGTTAACTCAACATGAAAATGTAACTTAAAGCTGTTTAACAATGTTCTTATATTTGACTGCAAGTCCCCATGGGGAAACTGCCTTTTATGTCTCCCTCAACTTGCTCTTTGTAAGTAAGTTGTCCATGAAGGGCAGCCACTCATGGCTGTGCCCAGGAAGCTGGGGGTTAAGGGCCTTGCTCAAGGACCCACAGACATGCTGAAACTGGATTTGAACCGGTGACCTTGTGATTATTGGCACACAGGCTTAGCCCACTGAGCCATACAGAACACATGGACCCTGTTGCTTGAGTACAAGAACTTTTATAAATAAATTACAAATATCAACTCTAAACACAGAAAGCATACCACAGCTCTTTAATCTTCAAGATCAGACAGAACTTAGCCAACAACACTTTAACATAAGACAAGAAAAAGCTGGTCTTTTTTGGTCAGAGTCTTTCTCATTATGGTGGGTGAATCTGGGGTGGCTCTTCTGATCCTTATGACTTCTTGTGTGCATATTGAAATGGGGCTAATATGTGGAGCTGATGACTTAACAGTCTAGGTTGTCAATTGAACACTATATGAATTAATAAATATTAACACTGTAAAAACAACACTCACTGCACACTGTAAAGTATTATAGGTAACACTGAATGCTGTGGGCCAATATAAACAGTATGCAGTGTTAATTTAACACTGGCACATTTGCTGTGTAACGTATTTTAGAACAATTTTACCCAGAGCAGCTATGGTCTGCTAGCGCGGTGCTATGCTAACTGATGCGAACTGTAACAAGTATTATCTTTGGGGAAGCATGGCAAGACAGCATGAGACAAGGGGTTTTCTAGTTGCATTTTACAAATGCAATACTACTTAGATACTGTATAGATATTGTATATAGCATATAGTACTGTATATAGTTTTGTGCTGTACAATATAGATGTATTGAAATTGATTGACTGTACTCATATTTAAACCCTGCTGATCATACACACATATAATGCACACGATTATATTCCACTATTCAAATTGTTTTCTACTTGACTACTTTTGCAACATTTGCACAATTTCTGGATGTCTAAAATACCTATTGTATGCTTTCTGTGTTTAGAGTTGATATTTGTAATTTATTTATAAAAGTTCTTGTACTCAAGCAACAGGGTCCATGTGTTCTGTGTGGCTCAGTGGGTTAAGCCTGTGTGCCAATAATCACAAGGTCACTGGTTCAAATCCAGTCTCAGCATGTCTGTGGGTCCTTGAGCAAGGCCCTTAACCCCCAGCTTCCTGGGCACAGCCATGAGTGGCTGCCCTTCATGGACAACTTGCTTACAAAGAGCAAGTTGAGGGAGACATAAAAGGCAGAATATTACAATGTAAACCCTGGAATTTGACAGGTATAAACTGTTTTTATAGCAACATAAATATGTTAATTAGACAGTTATAAACCGTAAAAAAAACAATTAAAATCCGTAAAATATACAGTACAGTGGGTGCAGTCCTGTAAAACCAATAACGTTGCTACCGTATTTTTGACGGTAAAGTTCTGGCAACCACAGCTGCCAGTTTTTTACCGTAAAATTTACGGTTTATTTTTTACAGTGTATTGGGTTGAGATCTGGTGACTGTGGGGGCCATTTAAGTACAGTGAACTCATTGTCATGTTCAAGAAACCAATTTGAAATGATTCGAGCTTTGTGACATGGTGCATTATCCTGCTGGAAGTAGCCATCAGAGGATGGGTACATGGTGGTCATAAAGGGATGGACAAATTGTAGCCTCTTTTCCTATTTGTAGTGGAGATGAATGGTACCCGGTGGGGTCTTCTGCTGTTGTAGCCCATCCGCCTCAAGGTCGTGCGTGTTGTGGCTTCACAAATGCTTTGCTGCATACCTCAGTTGTAACGAGTGGTTATTTCAGTCAAAGTTGCTCTTCTATCAGCTTGAATCAGTCGTCCCATTCTCCTCTGACCTCTAGCATCAACAAGGCATTTTCGCCCACAGGCCTGCCGCATACTGCATGTTTTTCCCTTTGCACACCATTCTTTGTAAACCCTAGAAATGGTTGTGCGTGAAAATCCCAGTAACTGAGCAGATTGTGAAATACTCAGACCGGCCCGTCTGGCACCAACAACCATGCCACGCTCAAAATTGCTTAAATCACCTTTCTTTCCCATTCTGACATTCAGTTTGGAGTTCAGGAGATTGTCTTGACCAGGACCACACCCCTAGCAATCATGGCGTTAAATGCAAAACATAACAGTTCATTTCTTATATTTAATCAGTGCAGTATGGTTATTCAGTGCAGTCGGTATAGTCAATGCAGTATTCAATGCAATTTGTATATTTTGTAATATTTTATTACTCTTTTTATACCTCACATTGACTTGAATTGCATTTTCAGTTTCGTTGTCCAAGTGACAATGACAATAAACATTATCTTTATCTTTGTTAGGTGGCTACGTTTACATGCCTTAATGCAATTAAGATGTTTTCATGTAAACAGATTAATCGGGGAACTCATTTATAAATCTGATTGAAAAAGATGGTAAGCATTCATACAAACATTTATAGGAATCCTATAAATACATGATACAATCCTATCATTCTTATACTATGGTATCTTATATCATATAATCTTATCTTAACCTTATGGTAAGTTATCCTGTCTTAGTCTTAACTTATATGCTATTTTATGTTATACAATCTTAACTTGATCTATCTTAACCTTATTGTTGAGCTTTCTGCCTCCATATGTATGAACCAAATGTTCTCTTCATTCATTTGTGTAAATCAATAAACTGATTAATATTGTAAACTGGTGTTTTATTTTACGTCTTTTCAGTATTTACATTTTCGTTTTAAAGCATACATTTTGACACACGTCTACACACGTCTGCTGTCATGAAAAACTTACAGAAAGAGAGAAGAAATCACTCCACACGCAGCATACATCGTGTCACACATTATACATGCGCAGAAAAGAAAAAATAGACCCTTTTTGTCAACATCGTGGAAAAAACTTAATAATCAGAAATAATACAAACATATGAGATGAGAACACATAATCCAACACCCCCACTTGTTCTCATCATATGAAAACACCTGTTAGTGGTATTATACATCTCTATTCACTTCCAAAAAGAAAACATTTGAACTTCAACATTCTTACTTTTGATACAGGTTTGGTCAACATGTCAGCAACCATCTCTTCTGATGAACAATACTCAATACTTATTTTTCTTTCATTTACTGCATCGCGAATGAAATGGTATTTAACGTCAATGTGCTTTGATCGCTTTCTGTTCACAGGATTTTTTATTAGTACAATTGCTCCCTGATTGTCACCATACATTTTAGTACAGGTGTACACCTTGTTATCCATACCACTCAGCAACTGACTTAGATATATGCTTTCTTGGGTAGCATTTGCTAGACCTATATATTCGGCCTCACATGTGGACAATGCAACGACTGGTTGCTTCTTTGACTTCCAGGAAATTACCGGACCTTGTTCTGTCAGGCTAAAACAATATCCTGAAGTACTACGTCTGTCATTGAGGGATGATGCCCAATCAGAGTCACTGAAAGCTATTAGACTCAGATCACAATTTGTTTTCTGAAAACACAACTCGTAATCACTTGTGCCCTTTAGATACCTTAGCACGTGTTTGGCAGTCACAAAATCCCGTGCTTTTGGACTTGATAGGGTTTGTGATAGTTTGCTTACTATCCAACTAATATCTGGCCTGGTACATGTCATGGCATAGATAAGACTGCCCACTATCTCTCGATATTCTCTGGGATTTTGGACCTCCATGCTGCTATCTTGATCATTCTCACCACTCTCTACCTTTAACTCGCATGGAGTAGTCCTAGGCTTGCAGTCTGACATTCCAAAACGTTCTAGCATTTTCATCACATATCCCTTTTGGCTCATTTTGATTTTTCCATTTGTTTGTTCAAATCCAATACCTAAGAAATGTGAAATCCTCCCTAGATCTTTCATATTGAATTTATTTTTCATGCTATTTTTGAATCTGTTAAGTCCTTTGTTACTGCTTGCTGCAATGATTAGGTCATCTACCCAAATGATGACTATGATAATGTCTTCTCCGGCTTGCTTCCTATATATACAGTGATCTGACAAATTTCTCTCAAAACCATTTTGTCCAAGGTGATCATTTAGTAGCTCATACCAGTTCCAACCAGATTGTTTCAAACCGTACAGGGATTTTTTCAGTTTATACACCAACTTTTCCCCTGTCACAGAAGTTGATTCGAAACCCTCAGGTTGCTCCAAGTAAATGTCTTCATCTATAGGTGCATGTAAGTATGCCGTCTTGACATCCATTTGATGAACTATAAGGTCATTCTGGACAGCTATTTGCATTAATGCTCGCACTGACGTCAGATCTGCTGTAGGTGCAAAAGTCTCATGATAATCTATACCTTCAGTCTGGCTATAGCCCTTTGCCACATATCTTGCTTTTAAGAGCTTTACCATCCCACCATTTTCTTTAATGGTGTAGACCCATTTTCCTCCAACGATCTTCCTATTCTCAGGTAATGTAGTTAATTCGAAAGTGTCATTTTCTTTGAGTGAATCCATCTCTTCCCGCATTGCACGCTTCCACTCAGGTGCATCAGGTGACATCAAAGCCTCTCTATACGCCTGGGGAACACCAAATACTGCCCTGTAACAATAATCAATGTTCACATATGTTACATCACTCTTGTTTTGATCTGATACATAATCCTCTAAATATTTTGGGGGTCTCTTTTCTCTCTGTGATAACCGTTGTTTTTGGTTTGGGATGATTTCTGCATCTGTTTTGTTTCCATTCTCATCTGAGACTTCCTCCCTCATCACCTCATTATCCTCTTGATCATCTTTGATCTCATCATCTGTACTGCCCTCACCATGTGACTCGTCAACCTTCTCCCCACCAGCACTGTTGTCTCTACCGGCAACTATTTCTAGATCATCCTCATCTGTTTGTGTTGTTTGTTCACTACGTTCTTTCTTAGTGAATTTTACCAATCTGTGCTTGGTCACTTTTCTTGTCTGACGGTTATAGACCAAATATGCAGGGCTATTTTTACTGTACTCCACAAAGACTCCTTTATCACACCTAGGATCTAATTTCTTCTGCTCATGCCTGTATGCGTAACAGTCTGAGCCAAATATCCACATTTTTGAGAGGTCTGGCCTCTTTCCGGTGAGCATGAAGTAAGGTGTGTTTTGCGTTCTTTCATTATAGCAACGATTTCTAATATGGGCAGTCGTTTGAACAGCATATGGCCATAACACCTTTGGTAACTCTTTCTCTAACAGTAGGCATCTTGCCATCTCAAAAATGGTCCTCCACTGCCTCTCTGCTGTGCCATTTTGATGCGGAGAGTACGGGCATGATGTCTCATGTCTAACCCCTTTTCTTCTCAAAAGGGATTGGAACGCATTACTAGTGTATTCTGTGCCATTATCAGACCTTATACATTTTACCTTGCACTGTCTGCAAAAAACTTTTCAGTGGCTAATGTTGAGTCACTCTTATTTTTGAGAAAGTACACTGATATGGCACCTGAATAATCATCTGTGAATGATATGGCATATTTGTACCCTTCTGAAGCAGTTGGTTCAATGGGACCCGCCAAGTCAGTGTGCACCAGTTCGAGGGGGGCATTAGCTTTTGCATCTGCTTTTCTACTCCTACAGTTTGTGAACTTCCCTTTTATGCATATGTTACAATTTACTTTAGTTTTATCATTTATCTGCATACCCTCGACTAGTTTAGGTAATTTCAACAAGTCATCAAAGTTACAGTGCCCCATGATTTTATGCCATGTCTTAACATCACATGCTAAGTTTACTTTATCTCTGGCACACATATCATTTGCAAATTCATAATCACATTGATCTGGTTCATTTACCGTTTTCAAGTAGAATAGTCTCTCGTGCTCTTTGATTGGAAACACAGTACCGTCTTCACCTATGAGTTCGTTTTGGCCCTTTTGGAAGATCACTCTTGCTCCATCTTCGGTGGCAGCTTGAACGGAGATGATGCTCTGTGGATATGACGGTATGAAGAGGGCTCTCCTTAAAATGGTCTTGACCGTTTTTCCTTCCCCGTCTTGTAAGAACACCTCTGCTTCTCCGCGCTTTAAGGCTACGTTATTCATTCTCGTTCCATCCGCCAATTCCATGTAATGCAATGCAGGGTTGAAAGATTCATCGAACCGCGTGAATCTTGCTTTCTCTGTAATGATGTGAGATGTTGCTCCGCAGTCCACCATTAGTCCTCTTCCTTTAATGCTTTCGGGAAGTAAACGTTGGCTTACTTTAAAAACGAAAGTTTGCTCGTTGTCATCTTTCTTTTCGGCTGTCTGTTTGGCATCATCTCTTTGTCTGTTGCCTTTTCTCCTGCACGTTTCGTCGCTGTGCGTTGAGCTTCGATGGTAGTTACACCACTTCGATGATGCTTTCTGGCGGCACTCTCTGGCTATGTGACCTCGATTACCACAACCATAGCATGTCACGGTCGATGCTTCTGCTTTCATCACGTTGTCCGATTTTGTCTTGGGATCAAACTTTTCTGTCTCCTCGTAACTTCGTAGTCGACTCTTGAATTGTACGAACGTCAATTCTTCGCTGCTTTGTGTGATGTGGATGGCAAAGGGTTTGTATGATTCTGGCAAGCCCTTCAAAATCATAGCTATTATCAGTCCATCACTTAACATTTCTTTAGCATTTCTGAGAGACGTTATCGCTCTTTCGGCTCGGATAATATAGTCTGTAACGCTTTCTTCTGGTTCCTTCTTCAGAGAAGTTAGCTCTGTATATAAGGCAATGATTCTCGGCTTACCCTGGCTGGCGTAGTGATTTCTTAGGATTTTTAATGCTTTCCTTCCGTCATCGGTTGCTTCTCTCATCACTAACGACAGGCTTTTGTCATCGAGGAACTGAATTAGCGCTGCGTAGCATTCTTCATTCTTCTCTCGGTCGACATTGTCGTCAGCGGATAGTATTGTTTCCTTTAGGCCAAGCATTCTCATGTGGCCTAAAAATTTTACTTCCCATAGTTCGTACTTCTGTTCGTCGCCATCAAAAACCAGCCTCTGCCATGCTCCTGCACTTCTCCTGGGCCCATAACCTGTTGAGCTTTCTGCCTCCATATGTATGAACCAAATGTTCTCTTCATTCATTTGTGTAAATCAATAAACTGATTAATATTGTAAACTGGTGTTTTATTTTACGTCTTTTCAGTATTTACATTTTCGTTTTAAAGCATACATTTTGACACACGTCTACACACGTCTGCTGTCATGAAAAACTTACAGAAAGAGAGAAGAAATCACTCCACACGCAGCATACATCGTGTCACACATTATACATGCGCAGAAAAGAAAAAGTAGACCCTTTTTGTCAACATCGTGGAAAAAACTTAATAATCAGAAATAATACAAACATATGAGATGAGAACACATAATCCAACACTTATCCTATATAATCTTAACTTATCCTATGTTACCTTATGCTACAGAACTTGATCTTAACCTTAACATATCCTATCTTAATACTGATAGCCCATCTCCACAGCCAACTCCTGAACCCCAGGGATGGCACTTAGCTGCTCCAGTGCATCAATAGGAAAGATGAAGACAGCATGTTCCCCTAATTTCCTGTTTCTGATGGAACGCCATCCGACCTCACCGTGGCGAAATGGATGGCTGATATTATAGGTACGGTAATAGATACAATTAGACAGTTGTATTGTCTGGCGTTGTCATAGCTGCAACACTAAAATAATATAACTAACCAGAGTGCACATGCACATGCATTGGTACTATGTCTCCGCGATGCTTCAAAATCCATCGGCAAACATCTCTGTGATGCAGAAACATCGCTACCGAACATTTGATTCCATATTCCCCCGATGTCTGCGCCATGTATTTCAACAGTGATGCGATGTTAATTTGATCACTCTGCAGCCTTTAGCCCGCTGTTATTTTCCGTTATTAGGTTATTATACAGGGCAGCTCAGGCCGGGGGAGCAGGCGCTGATGCAGCCCGGTGCCACACCCACCACACGTCGGAACTGCTCGCGATCCCGGCCGGCGACCCCCCAGGCAGAGATCTAGACACGCTCGATTCAGTCCCACCCTTATTATAATTACTTTTATATCCTCCTGAGACCCAAGGAAAAAAGTGTCCTTCAATTGTAGGTTATGTGTCTTTGGAGGAAATAAGACATCTTACAATTTAGATTTTTTCTAATTTATTTTTATTTTTAATTTCACAGCATGTCCTCTTTAGTGCACAACAGGAATAAATACGTTTCCTAACATCAGTGAAAAAATAAATGCAAAAATACAATGTCCACTACAATGGACATAAATGAATGGGTCGGGTCTCAGGAGGATATGCAGTAATTGGTAACTAGTCATTTTCAGTAACTTGCACGAGACTGCCAGTTGGCTGAATCCGAAATAGTTGTAGTGCTACAAGGCTGGATTGTTACAGGGACTGTGTTAAATGCAAATGCTGTTCTGATTGCGTTAAAATCAAACGTTTTTGCTCAGATTTCATGAATTTGGTGGTGTGCTCTTTATACTATGCCAAGTTTTCCTAAAAGCAGATATTTTTTTTTAAAGGTGAAATAGAGCAGCGCATTGAATTGTAATGCCTGTATCTTGAAACGTAGCGTGTTGCCAGACTCTCCGATGCACAGCTCTATGGTCCATACAGAGGAGATGAGGAACATGCAGTTTGCAAAGTCACCAAATTACCTTTTGTTAAGTGGCTACGTTTACATGCCTTAATGCAATTAAGATGTTTTCAGGGAAACTGCAGTTCAGAGAGCAGTAATGCTGTGAGATCTCGCGAGAGCTGTGCGTAATCCAACATGGCAGCGTCCTACTAAAAAAAAAACAAAACAAAACTTACTTCGATAGCCAACTTAACCAAGCCAAAATATTAATAATAGTATTTATAGTACTTTATCGGATAAATAAGTTCACTCATTTACATCCTGGACGAAGAAAGCTTGGAAGATTTACAGGATTACGTGGACGAGTGTTACGAACGACTCATCATGAAGAAGAACCAAGCGACTCCGTCCACGAAGAGAACACGCTCGGACTGTACCTCAAACAGCCCCTCAAGTAGCCCTTCATCGCCTGATAAGGAATACGGAGATATCCTAGAGTCCATTAACAACAAACTTTCCAGTTTTGACGCCCGACTGGCACTTGTAGAAATCCTACACAAGGAATTTCAAGCATTACGGGAATCTCTGGAGTACAGTCAACAACAGGTGGAATCGCTAGCATCTGAAAACAAGATTCTCAGAGACTCCGTAACATCCCTCACGGAAGGTATGGCGAAACTCTCCACAGAACATAAGCGCATGAAAGAGTCCCTGCTTGATATTCAAGCAAGAAGTATGCGGGACAATTTAGTGTTCGCCGGAATTCCGGAGCGCGCAGAGGAAGACGCAGAAGCTACCATCAGAAACTTCATGCAACAAGAACTTAAACTTCCTCGGGACACCGTCAACAACATCACGTTTCATCGGGTCCACCGCATAGGAGGGGTGAGGAAAGAAGCTCAGCGTCCAAGACCTATCGTGGCCAAGTTTGAACATTTCAAGCAAAAGGAACTGGTGAAAAGCCGAGGCAGGGAGCTCAGAGGAACGGACTTCAGCGTCAACGACCAATTTCCCAAAGAAATCCTGGATCGTCGCAGAATCCTGTTCCAGCTCAGGAAAAAATTCATTGCGGAGGGAGCCCGAGCTGTCATCGCGGTAGACAGACTGTATGTTAATGGACAACTATTTCGCGACCAGAACACCACTGCTTGGCTCTACTGAAACCACTTCCGACTAAGGTAACACGCATTTAACAAACTGACTTTAAAGTTTGGCAGTTAATACAGGTTTTTAGCGCACGCCGCACACTAGACGGCTTTGTCTAAAGACTATTAAGGCTGGTTCACTTTATATCCCTTACTGTTCCTCAACCCCCTTGTTTAATGTCTCACTACAGTCGCAGTTGTTGTTGTTGTTGTTATTGTTATGGCCATCATTGTCAATTTGGTTGTTATGTTAATTGTTGCATATCGATATTGACGCTCAAAAATGTTTTATCTGGAAGCAGTCTACCAGATACTATACACCCACACCGACACGTAGGTAGTCACACACTCGCATGCATAGATGCCCACTCAAACATACACGCACCCCCTCATCTTAACATCACACATGTATGCATTCATACACTCACATATACACATGCCCACTCAAGCTCAGACAGATCTCCTCACCTTAATAACACACATGGAGGCATTCACACATTGATATTTGCACACACACTAATCCTGACATATTCAGACTCATTCACACAGAGTCTTTCACATACACACACATCCATCCATTTTAACATTAGATTGCACTCAGGGGGTCTAAGTTAGGACAGCATGAATTCACTACGCTTTGTCACTTGGAACGTGCGTGGTATTGGCTCAATTGCTAAGAGACATAAAATCTTAGAATATCTAACAACATTACAGGCAGACATTGTCCTACTGCAGGAAACTCACTTAGCCAAAACAGGACAGTGTACATTAAATTCACCAGAATTTCCACACGTATACTTAGCTAGTTATAATTCAAAACAGAGAGGTGTAGCAATTTTAATCAACAAAAGAATATGTTTCAACTGTAAAGACACTATCGCAGACCCAGAAGGTAGATTCATAATTATTAAAATTTCAGCATATAACAAAGAGATATGTATTGCCAATATATACGGTCCAAATAGTGATGACTCCTCCTTCTTCCACCACCTTTTTGCTGAAATATCTTCGCACTCAGACACAGAACTTATACTGGGAGGGGACTTCAACTTAGTACTTAACCCAGAATCTGACAGACGTAGTACAGCAGCTAGTTATCGTACTTGCCAATCATCTGAAACAGTAAAACAATATATGAATGATTTCGGCCTATGCGATGTCTGGCGTACATTTCACACCACGCTCAGAGAATACACGTTTTTCTCACCAGTCCATCATTCTTACTCCCGGATAGACTTTTTTCTTACGAGCAATACAGTTATGAAAGATATATCTGACACACAAATTCACCCTATAACAATCAGTGACCACGCACCTGTCACTATGACGGTCACTGTAAAAGTTAGTGCACCACCTTTTAAACGGTGGAGACTGAATACATCATTACTAACGGACTCAGAGTTTCTAGAAGTTATTAAAAAAGATTGGACAACATTTATTGAAACAAATGACCTGCCAGGTATCTCTGCGTGCATTCTCTGGGAGACAGCAAAGGCTGTAATACGAGGCAGAATAATTTCATATTCAGTACATAAAAAGAAGAAAGAAAAAGCACTCGAAACTGAACTAGAACAGAAAATTAAAACTTTGGAATCAGCACATGTTGCCTCCCAAGAAAAACACCTTCTCAATGACCTGAGAAAAAATAAAATTAAATTGCAAGAATTAAGAGACAAAAAAACTCAGTTTTACATACAGAGATTACGCTTGGACAATTTTGAACATAGTAATAAATCAAGTAAATTTTTAGCAAACCAACTAAAACAGAATAAGGAGAAGGCAGCAATCTCTTCAGTTACAGACCCCAATGGGAAGGCAACTCATAGCCTAGGAGAGATAAATAGGATATTTAGGGACTTCTATAAAAAATTATACTCACCTGATATTAATCCAACCAATTCTGAAATAGAAGAGTTCTTAAATAACATCGACCTACCAATATTAAATAATGAACAAATAACGGCATTAGAGTTACCTCTCTCAATAGTGGAACTTCATGATGCACTACAATGTATGCCTAACGGGAAAGCCCCAGGTCCAGATGGATTTCCAGCAGAATTCTACAAAACATTTTGGCCTCTGCTAGCACCACTCTTCCATAGAATGGTTATAGAAATTAAAGAAACTGGCAGCATCCCTCCAAATATGAATTGTGCAGACATTAACCTGCTCCTCAAACCTGACAAAGATCCTGCTCTCCCCTCTAGCTACCGACCAATATCACTTATAAATGCGGACCTTAAAATCATCAGCAAGGCACTGGCTAGTAGAATTGAAAAAGTGACACCTTATATAATACATCCAGATCAAACGGGTTTCATTAAAGGCAGACAGTCCACTAACAACATGAGGAGACTAATTGGCGTAATAGACTACTGCAACATTCAAAATAAGGAAGCCATAATCATGTCATTGGACGCAGAAAAGGCTTTTGACAGGGTCAACTGGAAATTTCTAATGGCAACCTTACTAAGATTTGGATTTCGTGAGAACTTCGTAACCTGGATTAAAATTTTATACAGTTCACCTAAAGCCTGTGTAAAAACGAATGATCAAATCTCCCCAAGCTTCACTCTCAGAAGGGGCACTAGGCAAGGTTGTCCACTTTCTCCATCACTATTTTCTATATTTATTGAACCATTGGCAGCAGCAATTCAGAATAATAATAATATCAAAGGTATTCAAACAGCAAGTATAACCCATAAAATTAGTCTTTATGCAGATGATGTATTACTTTTTCTTCAAAATACACAGGGTTCCCTCACGGAGACGATAAGACTTATAGATAAATTCTCCTCCATATCAGATTACTCTATTAATTGGAACAAGTCGACTACTCTTCCAATATCTTGTGACTTCCAGTCCAATCCAACTATCCCACTTCAATCTGGGAACATTAGATATCTGGGTATTAACATTTCTGCCAAGCTGTCAGATCTGACGCGATTAAATTATAGTCCGCTGCTTAAAAAGATAGAAGATGACCTTGCACGGTGGAACAATCTACCCACATCACTTCTGGGAAGAGTAGCTACAATCAAAATGATGATCCTACCAAAAATTAACTACATGTTCTCAATGGTTCCGAGTCAACCTCCGCGGACTTGGTTTAAATCATTGGACTCCTTAGTTTCAAAATATCTATGGAAATCCAAACCACCACGAATAAGTTTAAAAACTTTACAGAAATCCAAAAACTGTGGGGGTTTGGAGCTTCCCAATTTCTACAACTACTTTCTTGCCAATAGATTGATATATGTCCTAAAATGGACTACGCAAAATAACTTAGACCTTAACTGGTTGGATATTGAGCAAACTTTCTGTAATGATATTCGAGTCGAGGACCTGCCATTTATCAGTCATATACTTAAACGACATTGCTGTTTTAAGAGCATCAACATCAGCACATCGCTGACAGCCTGGTGGGAATTTCTTAGAATAAACCAAACTTCAGTGGTCCCATGCAAACTGACACCCATCTGGAACAACCCTGACATCCTGTTAAATAAAAAAGTGATAAACTTCCTGGCTTGGCATAATAAAGGAATCAAGCGCCTCGAACATATAATCCAAGACAATTGCATGATATCATTTGACAAAATTACAGAAACTTATAACATTGAGAAAAACAAATACTTAGAATATCTTCAACTTAAATCAATAATACACAATAGATGGTGCCGTAAGCAATTAGATCTGGAGCTTTCACCTAAAATAGCAAACTTCTTAATAACTCCAACTAAAAAACTACTGTCTAGGATTTACGTGCATCTAGCAGAATCTGATACAACGCTCTCACTCCCTACCCACAAATGGGAAAGGGATTTACTTATCAATCAAGACACTAACTTCTGGAGGCAAATTTGCTTGAATACCTTTCGAATGAATCGGAACTCCAACCTGCAGCTTTTACAATACAAAATTTTACACAGAACACACTACACAGGGCAGAGGATGTTCCAGATGGGTATCAGAGATACTGACATATGCCTAACTTGTAAGACGGATGCACCAGATAATTACCTGCATGCTTTCTGGTATTGCACACCGGTCAACGAATTCTGGCAAAGGATTTGTGAAGACTTATCGACACACCTAGGGCATCCCATCCCACCCTCCCCCTCACTCTGCCTGCTTGGGGACCTCACTGACACTAATATGGACATGAATAAATCTTGCATGCTTCTCACAGTACTAACCATTGCTAAGAAAACAATCCTTCTGAACTGGAAGTCAAAAGAGAATTTAAACATAAATCTGTTCAAAAATCTACTCTGGGATTATGTTTCCATGGAGAGGATGTCTGCCTGTAAGAAAAATCAATTGATCGATTTTGAAGACAGTTGGACTCCAATAATGAATTTTTTAACGTAATGTCGTCAGGGGTGGTGGGGCCTTGCCGTCACCGTCCCGGGTTGGGGGCTGGGGGTGGGGGGGCTGGGTTGTTGGGGTCCTCTGGTGTTTCTCTTGGCTGAGGGCGCGTGGTCAGTGTCTCTGGGTGGCCGCTGGCCTGGCCTGGTGGGGGCGGTGCGGGGGGTGGGGGGGTTCTGCCCCCGCGGGGTGGGTGGCGCGCTGGGGGGGGATCGGGGGGTGGGGCCTCTGGGTTCCGCCTGGGCCGCTGCGCTGGGGTGCGTGGGTTTGGGGGCGTGGGCTCTATCTGCTGGGGCCGCTGCTCCGGCTCCCGGGCGGGTGGTCGCCCGCATGCTGGGGGGCCTGGTCTGCCCGGGCCCGTTGCCTGGTGGGGACGGGTCGTTGTCTGCCGTTGGCGATTCCGGCGCGGGGCCCTCGGGCGCTGTGGGGTGGTTTGGGGGGGGCGGTGGGGGGAGCCTCTGCCTCACCTGGGGGGGGGCCTGGGGTGGCCGGGGGGCGGGGGTCACCCCGCCTGGCTGGTCCGGCTCCCCGTTTGCCGGGGGGGTCTGGGGTTGTCCCGTCCTTGGCCGCTAGCTGGGGTCTCATCGGGCGTGGTGGGGTGGGTCTCTCCCGGTCTGCGCCTGGGGGGGGGGGGCGTTCCCTGCTGCTGGGCTGCCTGTGCCGCCCCTAAACACCTTGGTTGGCCGTCCCTGCCGGCTGTGCGGGGTCAGGGATGGGGACTAATCGGGGCCAGTCGGGGATCTGGCCCCGGTGCCGGGGGGGGCCCACTCCTGGCACGCCCTTATTGCTCCCCTGGGTCCAACACCACATTTCACACAACACTAGGGCCTTGAGGGGCGGTGGGGAGGTGCGCCGAGACACTGCCCCTCAATTTTTACTTGCATGTTAGACACCACATGACACTAGGGCTGAGGAGGTGGGTTGAGGCAGGTGGGGCTCTGCCGTCTGCCAGCGGTGGGGTGCCCATGCCTCAACTGCTCGCCCACTTTTTGCACCTTAGTCATATACGCAGTCCATATTACATTAGGGCCTTGGGGGTGCGGGGAGGGGGATGGGGGACTCTGCCATCTGCCAGTGGTGGGGCCCTCATACCCGAACTGCACCCACTAATTTTAATGCATAGTAGACATAAACACACAACTCTCTCACACATGTACATGCACACTTCACACCAACATGGGTCAGGGAGGGGATGGGGGCTGAGGGGCCCCCCCTAACTCTCTGTCTCTGGCCCTGTGCTGGTGGGGTGGCCCGCCGGGGGGAAGACCCATCATGGGGGGGTTCGGGTGGCCCTGGCGGGTATGGGCGGCCTCCTCTCTTGGGCCGCGGGCCGGGTGGTGCTTGGCTCTGCTGCGCCGTGGTGGGGCCCTGGCGGGCGGTCCGGGGAATCTTGGGACACTCTGGGCCCTGCTAGGCGGATTGGGGGGTTCGGTCTGGGCTGGGCGGGGTGTCTGCCGCTCCCCGGTCGCCGCGGGTCCGCTCCCGGGTGGGGGGGGGGCTCTTTGTATGGGCCCCCCTTGGATCATCCTGCAGTGTTGGGGGGGAGGCGTGCCGGGTCGCTGCGGCGGGCGGCGGCCCGTCCTCCCGGGGGACGGGCTGGGGGGGCTGGGGCTCCCCCGGTGTGTGGGGGGCCGTCCGCCGGGGGGTGGGGGGGGTGGTCCCGGTGGGTGGGGCCCTTCGGCCCTGGACCCGCCTGCCCCAGTGGGGTGGTTGCGGGTGGGGCTGGGGGGCTCGCCGCCCGTCCTCCCTCTGCGGGCCTCCCTGTGCGGGGGTTGGCGCCCCCTTAGTCCCTCGCGGGCTCCCTCTCGGGTTGGGCGGGTGGTTGTCTCTGGGATGCGTGGCTGTGGGCCCTTGTGCCGGGGGGGCAGTAGGGTGGCTTCGGTTGCCTGGTTCTCCTGCCTTCGCCTTGGGCCTGGGGGGGGGGGGGGGTGCTGCCGCCTCCCCTGACGGCATTAAATGCCAGCACATCCAATGACAAATCAGGTCACACCTACACTTGCACATGCATACAAGACTGGTTGAGCGATCAATATCATTATTATTATTACTTTTTAGGGTATGTTATAGATTTAGGAATTGAAATATACATATATAACGGTACGATTACGTGTGTGTATGCTACATATATATAATACCGATTTGTAGTAATTATTATTAGTAGCACTGATGTTGTTATAATTCTTGTTGTTTGATGAGTGTTATGTTTCTTATGGTTGTTTGTATTCTGTATTCCCCTATACTTCATCTTTTTTCCATCCCGCCTACATTATTAGTGTTATTATTTCTGTATACCTTTTTTTTTTTTTCTTTTCTCTCTCCCCCTCTCCCCATGGTGATTGATGTCTGTTATTGTTACGCTGTTGTTTTTGTACCCCCCCTGTTTTTCTCCTTTTCCACGGTACTGGTGAGTTCGGAGCGGCCACAATCTTTACTCTTGAATGTAATGTAAAATAAAGTTGTCCTCCGAAGAGGGGGGGTGGTGGTGGGCAATTAAAAAAAAAAAAAAAAAAAAAAAAAGATGTTTTCATGTAAACAGATTAATCAGGGTGCTCATCTATAAATGTGACTGAAAAATATGAGAAGCATTCATACA
This sequence comes from Paramormyrops kingsleyae, assembly GCF_048594095.1. Lineage (NCBI taxonomy): Eukaryota > Metazoa > Chordata > Actinopteri > Osteoglossiformes > Mormyridae > Paramormyrops > Paramormyrops kingsleyae. The sequence continues at coordinate 212,466 of NW_027325982.1, forward strand.
CACATTTATAGGAAGATTTTGGGATTTATGAAGAAAACGTTTTGTGAAAAAAACGCACATATCCCTGGGGAAACCAGACCACCTTATAATTAGAGGAAAAATATGTCCATTGCTTAAAATTATCATACAGACCCAGTGAACTCAAAAACAGGTGTTTTGTAAAAATAAATGAGATTGAAGGAGATGCTGTTTCGACAGAATCCTGTAGAGGGCACTGTGTATGCTAAATCGAAGGCTCCAGGAATGTATTCGGCAGTTATAATAATAAACAATAATAATTCAAATATTTGTGTACACACGGCATTTGGCTCTGAAATTACACAGTTCTTTAAAATAAAATTGTTTAAAAAAAGTTTTATGAACAAGTCAAATATGAATTATAAAATACAATTTTCCAGTTAAAATACTTATTTTAAATATATGCCTCAGAAATTCCGACACAGAAGAGGGAAGTATGGTGAATAAGTATCATTGGTTCTAACTGAAGCCAAAGGCGAGGAGTACAGCAATTTCACCCAAGAAATAAAAATATCCTCAAAGCCAAACCGCTTCAGAACATAAAACAAATAGTTCCATTCAACATGATCAAAGGCTTTCTCAGCATCTAAAGATAGGAGTACCTCTGGGCACTCAGACGAAGATGATGTGTAAAGGATATTAAATACACGCCTAATATTAAAAAAACAACTGTCTATTTTTAATGAAACCAGTTTGATCAGATGACACAATGGAGGGTAATACAGATTCAAGACGGAGAGCCAACACCTTAGCCAGTATCTTAACATCAACATTAAGGAGACTAATTGGACGGTAGGAGGAGCAAGCGAGGGGATCCTTGCCCTTCTTCAGAAGTAAGGATATTGATGCCTGACGTAGAGTTGGAGGCAGGCATTGGGACTTTAAGCTGTCATCAAATACATCCTTGAGTAAAGGGTTTCATTTTGCTGCAGACTTTTTATAAAACTCTGTAGGAAAGCCGCCCGGGCCTGGACATTTCCCACTCTGCATGCATGTGATAGCTTTATGAATTTCATGTAAGGAAATAGGATTCTCTTACATTCTCATCCACGGTGGGTATATTCAGGTCTTCAAAGAACCTATCCATTAAACTCAGATCAAAAGAGTGTTTAATACAAATTAAAATAGAAATCACTAAACTGCTTATTAATATCTAAGGGATCTGATAATAGTCCTGTGTCAGAATCAATCTGGGCAATTACTTGAGTACTAGATGTCTGTTTTAAACTATAAGCCAGAGCCCTGCTTGGTTTCTCCCCATACTCATAAAACATGTGTCTGGTTTTTAACAGAGCCCGTTCCGCCTGTCCAGTTGAGAGCAGATCAAATTCAGCCTGATACATCATCCGCCGTTTATATAGCTCTGGAGATGGACCAGTGGCATAGGCTTTGTCTACTCTAGAGATGAATTCCAAAAATTATGTTTGCCTAGCTACCTGTGCTTTATGAACAGAGGCATTGTAGGAGATAATTTGGCCCCTCAGGTAAGCCTTGAGCGTCTCCCAAAGTAAGGAAGGGGAGGTCTCTTCATTTACATTAGTTTCTAAAAACATATCTATACCAGTATTTACGAAGGCAATAAATGATTCATCTGACAAAAGAAGTGAAGTGAGCCTCCATCTGAATCTGCTAGGTCTATGATAGGGGAAGGTCAGGACCAGTGTTACAGGTGCATGATCTGATATTACTATACTGTTATAAACACATTCTTTTACCAATGGGAGTAGATATGTATGTATGTATGTATAAAGAAATAATCTATACGTGAATAATAAAAAGAGTATTCCCTCTTTGTAGGATAAAGAAATCTCCATGGGTCAGACACCTTGCAAGATTGTAAAAAAGTCTCTATGCATTCAGCTGTTTCTGAAGCACCAATTGGGCGATTGGAGGATCTATCCAATACTGGGTTAATTACACAGTTACAGTCACCAGCTAAAATAAGCTGATGAGTGTCCAGGTATGGTACGGTCAATAGAAAATTGTTCATGAACTTAGAATCGTCCCAATTTGGAGCATATACACAAGCTAATATCACAGGCAAACGGTACAGTTTACCCACCACAATAACAAAGCGGCCATTGGGGTCCAATATTGTTTCAGACACTTCAAATGATACTGATTTGTTGATCAAGATTCCAGCCCCCCTGGCCCTACTCCGAAAGGTTGAATGGAATACTTGTCCAACCCAGCCTCTTTTTAAACTCAAATGATCTGACCTGCGCATGTGCGTCTCAGTTAAGAAGGTTATATCCGTTTTTAAAAACTTAAGATGAGCAAGGACCTTGGTGCGTTTCATAGGATGATTTAGGCCTTTCACATTCCAATTAGTAAACTTAACTGACTGGCCACTCCTCCCAGAAGCCATATTTGAATTTGCCATATTTAATACTGGTAATATCCAGCAGACATAATCTGAGTTGCAGTAAATTAATTCTGTGACTCTGGTAGATGTCATGTTCGAAACAAAGTGTAACCACTAATGGACAAAATGAAAGACAAAAAAAACAACAAAATAAAAAAGAGACTTTAAGTACAAAAACACCACCACCCCCACCCCCCAGCACTATCCCGAACACAGTGCATATCCCAAGAGCAAAACACTGCAAAATTCTAACTTGGGTCTCTAATTTAACCAAAAACGACCCAAAGCACAGCGAGCAATCACATTCAGAAATATATATACAGTGGTACCTCGGTTCTCAAACTCACTAGAACTCGAATTTCTTGAAAGTCGAACAAACCAGTTTGACCTAGAACTCGATCTGAATATCAGAAGTCGAACCATGAACACTGACTTAATATAAATTGTACGCGCCAGGAAATGAGTCATACGACAATGCAATTCTTACTTGAATGCCTTCTTCACAGACTGGACGATTAACCAAATAAAACAGCGCAACATTACAGTAACTAACAATAAATAAACCACTAACTTACGTGTACTATTAGAGCATTTATGTCATTTATTTAAACTTTATTTTACCAGGTAAATTAACTGAAAACCACTGCTTTACGTGATATTCGGGAGAAATAGCAGATTACGCATCGGAACTGCCTGGGATACAAACGTCATGCATGTAACTAAACTCTTCAGCCAATAAGGGCAAAGGTGTGTTGTCACGGAGGCGGTTCCAGTTTGTGCAGCCGGGTGAGAGGTCGCAATGCATCTAACCGTAATGCATTGCGTCAGGATCAGAATGCGTTGCTTTAAGCCAGCGCTGTAAGCAAGTCGAACGCACCCAATGACCGGACTGGGGAAACAAAATTTACAAGCGGACTTAATACAGAGGACTAATGACAACAACCAGAAACAGCTGATCACATGGGGATCCCACACGAGCTTAACGAGGGGGCGTGGCACACGGAAGGAGCGGACGATCGGGGCAGGACAGGGGTAATGTTGGGATAATATCTTTATCGTTTTGGAAGCCATTAAGAAAAAAAATGCTCTTCTTGTTTTATCCTGTTCATTTTGTGTTGAAGTGCTTAAAAAAACACACACACACACACACATATTTAGGTGTCATTTTGGGGGGCCGGGAACCAATTAATTGGTTTTCCATTATTTCTTATGGGAAAAATTAGATCAGAACTCAAACTTTTTAGGATTCGATCTGGAGTCCGGAACGGATTAAGTTCGAGAACCGAGGTACCACTGTATAGTGCAAAATACCATGTATTTTGTAATGTCTCAAATGAAGTAGGCCTAAACTAATATTAGGCCACTAAACATAGTGTACTATCAAAGAGCAGCCCATTGGTTTTCAATTCAGTAGCTTAATATGAAATACTATGGTTTAATGGTTTAAAATTATAGTAAACAAAAGCAGCTCAAGAAAATCAACTATTCATATGTTATAGCCTATTTATATGAGGAAGAGAACAAGAATTCCCGGCATGTTGAAAAAAGTGCCTACACCAAACCTTTCCTTATAGACTAATAAGAACCGAGAGAAAAAAGGGAAAATAAATGTCTTTCTCATAAATTGAGCAACATAGCACTATCTGCATTTAGTAGGCTATAGACCTGGTTAATTCAACTTTGACACTGACGGTGAAATAAACCTGTACAGTTCGGTCACTTAAAAAACACTGACCGTTTTTGAAAGTTATGTCTGTACCTGATCATGATGGAGGAGAATGGTAGTCTTTATATACGAGATGGCCCGATGGGGATCGGTAAAGGTTTTTTCCTCGCCATCAAATGTGATACGGAATGTAGCTGGATAACGGAGACCAAATCTCACATCCTTAACAGTTCTAAGGAGCTGCTTTGCCTCTTTAAAGGCAGCTCGCTTCTTTGCTATCTCCAGAGTGAAGTCCGGAAAGATGTGCACACGCTTCTTCTGGCTGGAGAGGCGAAGGATGCGATCCTTCACGTCACCATGATGTACACGGATTATGAATGGTCTTGGCCTCTCCCCTTCCCGCAGCCTCGGTGCTAATGAACGGTGGCCCCAGTCCAGACGTGGAGTTTCCTCCAGGTTCAGTATCTCCTTCAAAGCAGTCGCGCAGAATTGCCGCAGGTTGGTCCCCTCTTGGCCCTCCTCTATTCCAACAATGCATTTAGTTGTCAGGTTACACACATCTGACTGCAGTTTTTTCGCAGCAGTTTCCAAAGTAAAGACTGTAGAGCTCCACGCCGTGGTAGACTGCTCGAGGTCGTCCAAACGCTCGGAATGCTGTGCATTAGCAGTCTGTAAGGAGCTAGCCGTAGAATGCAACTCTTGGCGGATAGAAGTTATTTCTTGCCAGAGGACAGCAGTTTGTGTATCTATTTTCGTGCCCAATAGTTCAATCGCTGTCATAATTTTCTCAACCGAATCTGAAGAAAGTTGCTGTGCATCACCCTCAGTGGTAGCCTTCTTGCTAGCTGTAGCAGGTTTCTGTGAGCGACTAGCCATTTTTAAACGGGGAGGAAAACAAAACTTTTAAACGCGTTTTCTTGCTGCCTTAGTCCTTCAATTAGTGATGTTAAACTTTTCGGATAAATATTTATCTATCAATATGGCTTCTGCAAGTATGTAAATATAATGAAAATGAAATTGCTCGCTGAGCTCCAGGACCTCACAGCCTCACGTGTCGAACGTCAACCGGAAGTTCCCATGCAATTGTTTCTTAAACATACCTTTACCTATCTTATCTTATCCTATGTTATCTTACGTTATGTGAAGTGTCGCTATTTACATCTGACAGATAGCCCATCTCCACAGCCATCTCCAGAACCCCAGGGATGTCACTCAGCTGGTCCAGCACATCACTAGGAAATTTGACCTCATCTTCATCAAGTCTCGGTCGCAGGGGCACCCTCATTATCCCCGTACGAATAGTGAGCCTCAGAGTTTCCATTCCTCTGTTGCTTGCAGATGTGAGCTGAGCTCATGAAGTCGTTCCAGAACTGCTAGCACCAGTAATGAGCATAGCACTTGGCATCATAGGTCATCTTATTGTAGTTGCTTATATCGTAATTATTGAATTTTTCCATTTTTTCAATAACAAGAGAAGGGGACAAAAACGGTGGTGTTGGACCCATGACCAGCTGAGATGAGGGGGCCTGCACCAGAACGTGAGGCAGAGGGGTGGGATGAACTACGGCTGGGGCTGAAGATGGTTCTGGAGCTGGGCTAACTGGTGAGGCTACGCATGGGGATGAAGGAGGGGAGTCCATAAAAAGAGATGGAGAAGGAGGTAAAACAAAAGAGGATGGGACTGGTGAGGGAACTAAGAAGGAAGTTGATGATAAGGCTGGTGAGTAGGGCTCAGGGTGCGACGTTGTTGGGACTCGATGCAGGATGGTAGCGATCCCACATGGGTTGAATCGAAGGGGTTACTGGAGAATAGCAGCTTTTGTAAGTTCTTGGTATATGGCCCCCTTCCGTCCTTTAGGTTTCCTCCTTCGTCCTGATAAAAGAATGACGGTACAATTATGCAAAATAAAGTGTAAAAATACAAGAGTCAAATCAATTGATGGCTGTTAGTGACAGACAGACAGCACACTTGCCAGTCAGTACTGCACATTGAGAAAAATACTGCCGTCTCATTGTCTCATTGGAGACAGGAAACGAATGCTTGGGAGACTTACGCGCTGGTCTCGGATTGGGCTGCCTGCATTTCCGTAGGGGTACTTCACCTATAAAAACACACCAGTCAGTGCACAGATTGCCTGATATGCAGAACAGCATTTACTATAGAGAATAGCAACGCTGGAAAGGTTCATGTGCACCAAGGCTAACAGCCCACTCAATCCAAATGCTGGCATCAGGAACTGACTATTCAATCAAATCATTTACTGTATATAAGTGAACTTTATTGTCATTCACACCATACAACAGTACAACAACGGAAGCATAGCTGAACAAAATTGCATACCTCCAGGCTCAATGTGCAGACATAAAAAGACAGGTGCACATAGTCAACATATGGATAACACAAAGAAAATTTCACTTCTTACACAGAAGTAATTAAGACTGTGTAAGACAGCATAAGGCAGCACAGGACAGACACTAAATATACAAACCAATATACATATATCTTGCGCCTTCCATAAATTCCATTATTTCTTTACTCTCAGGGTACCTAAAGTAAGAATTCTGCCTTTTCTGATTTACATTATGGGGACATATTCACCTATTATCTTACTATTTCACAATGATTATCTGTGATGTTTAAACACATCACAGCAGCAGAATTTACCGATTCCATTATACAATACAGTAACCATGTGGATTAGAGCCCCGTATGTTTACCGTTTCATGGTAACAAACACGATCTATTACTCTAAGTAAAACTCCATCCATCCCTTATGAACATTTTATTTTTAAGTATTCCAAGACACACACTTCCAAAACAATACGATTGTCACAGAATACAAGACTCAACAACACCAGACAGCCCTATTCTGACTTTCATTCTTCAAGTGTTGAGTTACTCTGGCCATCGTTTTGCCATTCTTACCGGGGCTAATGGAACCAGGGTTGTTTTCTGGAGCAATCCACACAAGTTTCGGGGTGACAATGAAACAATTAAGACGGACCAATTAGTGCTGGGCTGTTTATCGGATATTTACGGAATATCGATATATTATCAAAACCAGATAAAGGAGGACACAATACAGTTTATATCGACATAATTTGGTCGTTTGTTAAAATCGGGCGCTATTAAAGACTTTGAATATAATTCCTTCCCCTTTTAGAAGTAACGCGAGAGCTGCGGTCCCGACGTTGCACAGACTCCCAGAATTCACAGCGAAAAGCGACCCATTCAGTTAGGATTCATGGGGGTTTGATGGAGGGCTTAATGCAATGGGACAGATAATATGTCACATGTGGTTTTCATTTAAAACTGAATATTTACCACACTTGAAGGAAATTTTCATGTATTGCTAATCTTCCTAAAAATACAGAGGTGGGTCTATGCACTTATGCCGATATTATGTTTTGTTTACCCATGTTTACAGTTTTATCCTTAACATAGCCTCCACGGGTTTGCTCTAAAGACATCTCATTTCATTTACACAATGACAATAAAGCTATCTTTATCTTATCTGAGAGTGGAAGAAGCAAAATGACGCAATGCTAACGTTAGCATTAGCAAACAGCTGCCTAGTAATCTTTGGAAGTAACACGTTACTATAATTCCACTACGTTTGGCTGTAAGGAGTAATATAGCTAAATACCCTTTCAAGTTAAATAACACAATTAACAGTACCGAAATTTAAATGGACTTGTTACTTTTGTCTTTCGTTAAAATATTAAGTTACAAATGCGTCCTGTTCCGTTAATTTCCGGTTTATGATCTAACGCCATCCGACCTTACTGACAATTTGTCAGTTGTATTGTTTCGCACTGTCACAGCTGCAACACTAAAATGATATAACTACCAGGCATTGGCATTGTCTCCGCGATCCTTGAAAATCCATCGTCAAAGCATCTCTGTTGCAGAAACATCGCTACCGAACATTGATTCGACATTCCCCCGATGTCTGCGCCATGTTTCTCAACAGCGAGGCGACGTTAATGTGCTCACTATGCTACCTATAGCCCACTGTTATTTTTCCTTATTTGGCTTTATAACCCACAACAGGTTTATAGTATATATGTATTCCTATAGGGTAGATGTGTTCTGTTAGCCCCACATGCAGGCATACTGTTTAAAAGCACATATATAGAAACAATCCATTACAACGTTTACTGTTTGATATTGACAACATGACAGAAACAGAAACACTAGGTTTAACATTTATGCTGAAGTGATTATAACACAGCAATACTGTCCGATAGTGGTAGGCGGATCGATCCAAATATCGATAATAATGTTGGTATTTATATTGATCAATACCAGTTTAATGAGATCGATACTTATAAGTTTCAATCTCTCTCCCGAATGCACCGCAGCTGTGTGTTCGCGCTGCTGCTCTCAATTGCTGCTCCCAGCTGTCACATGACTCAGCGGCGCCAGGCTAGCAAACAGGCGCGGGCTCACACATATACACACACACACTATAATATTTCTAATAAAGTATTTTAATAGTGGGTCGCTGAGCCATGCTCACAATAATTAACCCTCTGGAGCCTAGGGGTAGGAAACACACTTTCACTGACTGGGGCATGGTCACACATTTCTTCAAATATCATAAACTTAATTCATGACAAATAAATTATTTCTTATATATTTGGTTTGGCAACAAACTCATCTTAATCTTAGTGTACTTTGTAAATATGTCAAATTTATGTGAAGTTTGTAATTTGACATTCAAAGTATAGACATTGCAAAATGCAGTTTGGAACACTTGCAGAAACATTATAAAAGTACATAGTAAGCAATGCTGGCAGTTTGTTTTGATCCCAGATATCTGATCACCAAAGTCTTGGCTACATGAAGATGACTAAATGGTGTAGTTGCAACATTCATTTGGATAAATAAATAAGAAAAACCTAACTCATGTAACTATTTCTGGCTCCTTTCATTGAATATGTAGCAACTTTAATGTGTATGAATGAACCATTGTCACCTGGCCACGTCCCTACCCCCCTTTTATGGCGCTGATGGGGACGTACAGTATCTGGATCGCGTTTCACTATTGCGCTGTTAATCAAATTACCATGCGAATGCGATTTGAATACGCGCTACACGCCCCCGATGCAGGTAAAACAAAGTAAGGTGACATGGTTTACTTTTTTGCCGATTCAACCTAATTTAAAAAACTTTAATACTTCCGTCAATGGATGTTTTGAAAAGAAGACAGATTACGGATTTTTCATGATTCTACATTAAGATTTGTGGGATTCAATAGAATTATAAAGAACATACAATGAATAGAGGAAAAGGAGAATATAGCTTAAAGCAGGGCATGATGAAAGGAGGGGGTTGATTCTAAAATAATACAACTAACAGAAATCAGGAACTGACAGTGTGCGAGCAGGGCAGGATGACCTCGTCCCAGACAGTTGGAAAAGAGGAACAGATGCTTATTTTAACTTTTGCTTAACAAAAGGGGGCTGCAAAAATGCTGACACAATAAGATGCTGGGAGGGGGGACATGTGCTAACTGACAAACAGAAGCAAATGTAAAAACATGTTGATGTCACGTAGCTGGGAAAATACCAAAAGAGGGGGGAACACGTACCCGGAGGGCTATAAAAAGACAGCCGATAACTATTGTTCGAGCTTCTTACTGTACATGCTGAATGTATGTCAGATAGTCGCTCCCTGATTGTAATCAGTCAGAGAATAAACTGGTGACTTGCAACTACTCCTCGTCTCAGCTGTGAATCTCTTCTCATCCACGGACCCGGTGGAGACTACTTACTCCAACAGATTTCAGCGAGATATAAACTGAAATAGACGCGAAAAGTACGTTGCATCGCCGACGATGCACTCGACCCCAGAGGGTAAAACAGCAGGGATAGTTCGGGGTTTAATCATCAGATGCATGCGTTTATTACAATTGCACTACTACAACCCACACACCGGCACTGCTCACCGTGCACGTCGCCCCGTTTACTCCTCATACACACGGTGGGCGCACGCACACATACACACACACTACACACAACAATAAACATTAACCACTATACATGACATAACACACAGCACATTTATAATCACACAAGCGATTACTTATAACTATTTATAAGCTATCATCAGTCCAAGGAGTGACGCCGATGTTTCCGTTCTGCCTTATTTGCTGTAACTGTAGTTCCGCTTTTTGCCAGCAGGCTGCGCACAGACAGCGTTTCTGTGGGCTGCACATGGTATGTAGTTAGATTAGTATTTCATAACTGCACTGCAGGACATTGCGTAAAATCATTTTCTGCAGTAAGTATTGGAGTGTTTATAAAGGATCTTTTAAAAAAAAAATAATAATAATAATAAATCAGTTTCTCACAAACACCTCCATTCATGACTGACTGAAATATCAAGGATGAAAGTGATTAGGATCAGCTCAGAGAGCCCATGCCGAGCTGTTGCTAAAGTAGCAGCAGTCAACTTTAAACCAATGTTAAACAAATACTAGTCTGAAAACAATCAGTCATTAAAATTAATCAGCTTGCTAAGTTGTGTTTCCTTTAATAATATAAATGTTATAGAAAAATGGAAACCCCACGCTCTCCGCGAATATTAATCACCAAGATTTATAAAAACCGCAACTGTACTGAAAAATAACGTTGCTTATGAATGTTGGCAAGTAAAAAGTATTTGTACTTTGTGATCAAGTGCCATTCTTGGCACATCACACAACGACGAAATGTGTCCTCTGCATTTTAACCCATATGTGACATATTAGTGGGCGGCTATATTATTTAGCTTCATTCTTAAAATAATAATACTAATACCAATAATAATAATAACAAAACCAAATATCCTGTAAATTTTAGAATGTGAAATGGTCGGCTAAGTTGACCTCGAACGGTTCTGCGTACTCATTGTTTTTTTTTTTTTTTTTTTTTCGGTTCTTGTTTTAAGAAACTGAAGCCACCCAATCAGCGTGCCAATGGAGTGACGTCAAGCGAAGGTTCAGAGAGATTCTAGAATTTATAGTTATTGCTACGTATATCTGGAAGCAGAAGCTGTAATTTTTTTTATTTCTCTCAGTCTTGATTTGGGCTTGGTTGGTGATTACTGTTCCTGTTCAATTCCTTTAAATAACTTCGGCAATGGCTCCTTTCAGTCGCTTACGTAGTTTTCTACGCACTTGTCTGAGAAGCTTGAAGCGTTCCAACTTTCGTGTGGGCAAATCCACTGCACCATGCTCAAGTGTTGCAACGGGGGTTGCTATAAATGGCAACGCCCCTGCAACGGTCGGGAGTGGCATCCACCTCCCCAGTGGACACGGGGATCACGGGGATCAGTGGGCGGCAGTCTGGGAGAAAATTACAGCCCTCGAAGACGAGGTGGGCCGTTTACGGTCCGAGATCTCCCAGCTTGCCGGTGCCCTGACTCACCCAAATATGCCCCGGAGCAGTTCGGAGACCACTCTTATAGTCCCCACTTCAGCTCCAAGCTGTTTCCCGCCCCCTCCTCCTCCTCCACCGCCTCCTCCTCCACCGCCGCCTCCTCCTCCTCCGCCTGCTAATATCCAGGGCCCGAAGCAGAAGAGGAGTCATCCTCAGGGAAGTGGCACAGGACCCACTAATGGCCCCAGCATGGTGGATGTTCTGGCGGAGCTGCCGCACATTAAACTGCGCCCAGTGCAGAGGTCGCCAGTTGGGACGCCAGTGACCAGGAGGGGACCGACGCAGGGGACGCCCATGCCCTCAGAGGACTTTGCTGCCATTTTAGCAGAAGCACTGAAGAAAAAGTTTAAGCATCAGAACCACTCTGATGAGTAAGAGCAGCAGTCCTCTGAGGCCTTTAAACCTTTTTTACTTAAACTTTTTTTACTTAAATTTTTTATACTTATAACATTTTTATACTTATAACATTTTTATACTTATATCATTTTTATACTTAAGATTTTTATACTTATATACTTTATATACTTAAACTTTATATACTTATACTTTGTGTACTGATTCTATATACTTATTAATAAATAATATATTTATATCACTATTATTTTTAAAAGAGTTGCTGATTTTGTAATACTGCTGCAGCATTCTCCACATGCTAATCACTGCCCCACATCGAATTGGCACTTTGATCAGCCACGAATCACTTCACTACCCCCTGTTGAATGTTGCATCGTATGTTGTTAGATATTTCGTAGTAGTAAGTACTTCATTATTAGGCTGCACAATATTGGAAAAGATGTATTTCTGCAATGAGTATTGCAGTATTTATTTAAATTGAAAATGCTTAAAACAAACCAATTTCTCACAAACACATCTATTCATGAGTGATTTAAACGGCAAGGATGAAAATGATTAGGATTACCTCTTATGATTAGCTCTTGCCAAAATAGGGCTTGTAAACTTTTGTGGTACTCAGAATTAACCCAAACAACTATGACTCTATAATCCTCTATAATCACTCTCACTCTGTCACACTTGAATCAAACTCCAGACCTCACATGTAATGAGCAAAGTTTTCTTCTTTATTCAGCAATCCAGCATAGTGTTCCAGCCACACTCGGGGACAATGCGCAATGCACCCCGCACCCAGAAATCAGCAGGTTAATATACTATAAGACGAATTCCTCTATATGGACTTCTAAGTCCTGATTGGTTACCAAACATCTGCAAACCAGGTTTCGAACATACAACAAACATAATACGCCACCTCTATTGGTCTACTTCAAGGATGTTCAACTTCCAATCCTCGTTAGGCCTAGGCCTCCTATGAGTCCCACACATAAGCCTGTCTATCCAGCCTAGGAAGGAGGGCAAAAACCCTAAACATTAGGGAAATTCCACTCCCAACCCAGCAAAAAGGTGCAACCCCCCCTTCGGTGTCCATGGCTGGCATGGCTCACAACGCTATCAGTAAGGGAAACCCCAACCCTATATTACCTAAATAAAGACTTCAGCGTAAACATATACAACCCTTATGGACACATAACTTGCTTGTGTGTTCAAATGCTACCATACAACAAACTGCGTCTAGCATAGTACAGCAGCTACATTTCAAGGCCTCCTGCAGGTCCCCTTTCTCCCCCCGGCGATGTTCCCTTCAGCCCAGTTCTACAAGGTCTGTGGCCTGCAAAGCTGGTTCCGTGCAGGTGGCTGCGAGGCAAGGACACACGGCACCATCCCCAAAACAACAAAACCTGAGACACAAGAACAATCCTACAATGCCTCCCAACCCTGGCCTACCATCACTTTAAATTTCCCTTCCACACTTTGAACTAATGTTAAACATATACTACATAATCCTGAAAAGGAGTGGTCACTAAAATTAAACAGCGAAGAGAAAGCGAAGAACAGTGAGAGGACACCACTGTTTATGGTGTCCTCATCGACCCTTCGCTTGACCCTCTATAGCACAGGTGTCAAACTCCAGTCCTGGAGGGCCGGAGCCCTGCACATTTTTGGGTTTCCCCTCATTTAACACACCTGATTCAACTCCTTGTGCTAATTACCACACAGCTCTTGAGCTGAATCATTTGTGGTGGAACAGGGAAAGAACTAAGCTACACAGGGCTCTGGCCCCCCAGGACTGGAGTTTGACACCCCTGCTCTATAGTCTGCCTACAGAACCAACAGACCTGTGGACGATGCAGTTAACACTGGACTCCATTTCTTACTCCGACACTTGGAGTGCCCTGAGACATATGTTAGGATTCTGTTTGTGGACTTTAGCTTTGCATTTAATACTATTCTATCGGAGCTAATGCGGACTGAACTCTCACAACTGTCTGTGCCTGATCCAAAATAACATATTATAACCACGATGGCCCAGTTTTACGCTACAATCATTGAGTCCATCCTCACCTGCTCCATCACAGCCTGGTTTGGATCAGCCACTGAATGAGACAAGGCCAGACTGCAACACATCATCCACTCAGCAGAGCGAATAATCGGCAGTAACCTGCCTACCCTCCAGACACTTTACATCACCAGAACCAGGAAACGGGCATACAAAATCTTTGAGGACCCATCTCACCCTGCTCACCACATCTTTCAAGCCTTACCCTCCATGAGAAGACTCATGGCAATCAGAACCAAGACCACAAGACACGCCAAGAGCTTCTCCCCTCAGGTAGTCTCTCTCATTAACCAAACCAGTCTCTGAATGGACGTTCAATTAATCGTCAGCTGCAGTGAAATGTCCACCAGCATAACCAGTGAACAACTGATAAACTTCCTCTATGATTATATTCTGCACTCTTGCACATTATGCACACATACTGCAAACTCTGTATACATATTGCACTCTTGCACATATAGCTGACTTGGCTGCTAATTAATAACGGCACCATTTAAGAGCCCTTTAAATTATTATGCCATTTATGTAGTTTATATTCATACTACAATTATTACTATGTACACACATATATAAATATCATAATACCATCATCACTGCCATTTATAAAATTAATTATCATGTAATTATCATATTACCTAATTGCCAATCTATTGTTTATTACCTTTCTGCATATGTCTTTGCTAAACGTGGTATGTTCTTTGTAATGTCATGTAAAAGCACCACCAAGGCAAATTCCTTGTATGGAAACATATCTGGATTCCGATTCTACATCCTTCATCAGTACTAGAAAACTTCCATCCAGCGTTGCATTTCACTTTGACGCTGTCGCTTTTGAAACACTTTTCTGTGATCTAGCTCTTGTTTTGGTCGCCGGCTATCATCCAACAAAAGGTTCATTTCAGCTCTCCTAATCTGACATAAACCACACTCACAAACACTTTCGGGTTACTGTGCCACCGGGAAGGGATGGACTCCGGTCGGGATGGGTTTCCAGCATTTCCTATCCTGGCTGTTCTCTTTAGGGACAAACACAAGAATGGAGTCTACCCAGCTGGAAATTGTACGTTCCCTGTACGTTCAGAGAACGTACCCATTGGTGTAAAGGACGTCGCTGTGTAACCTTCCCAGAATGTTCCCGGGATGTCACGATGTGGAGTTCTTTAGACGTTCGGGGAACATCATTTTGGGAAAATTCGGGGAACTTTCAGGACGTGTTGGTAACGTTTTGGGTCCTATGTGGTCTTTTCATCACTTTCCCAGGATTTTTATAGATCTTGAGTGACAATTACAGTAACCTTTAGGGGACCTACCTGGAATGTTATTTTTTAGTCCTTGCACCACCTTCTCAAAGCTAGGGCTATACGATCACATCACCATATGTGATCTTTCCACGAGTAATACTGAGATTTTTATGCAACAGAAAAGGAGAGATTACCCAAAATAACCTGTAATGAAATAGGACTTGTTATTATCTACCAATTAACATAGTGTGACAAATAGGTTAGTGGTGTTACCCCGAGCTGCAACAACAGACACAAAACAGTACCTAATCCAATGAGTAATATTGTGCATGCGCACATCACAATGATGCGGAGGTGGATTTTTCGTACAGCACAACTCAGATCGTTTGCAAAACTTTAGTAACATTACAGGGACTTTTGCACAACATTTAGGTGACTTAAAGTTTAATATATGCAATACCAAAACGTGTTTACACTATAAAACAATTATATCCAATGCATTTCAGTTCTTATTATTTCTTTTATTGTTCATAATTCGAGTGAGAGAGAGAGAGAGAGAGAGAGAGAGAGAGATGTTTTGGTTTTGGACCAAAAATGACTCAGATTATGTAAAACAATTATTTAAACAAATTATTTACATGAAACAATTACTTCAGTCACTGTAGTAACATCTAAAATGTTCTTTTCTCAAACTGAGCTGAAACCATCCAAAAACACTATCAATAAAAAAGAAAGAAACGTTTGAGAGAAAACTCCGTCACTGTCTTCAATTTGATATCGTGTAGATGGCCCAGGTTCTTCTTCCGCTGCCTGAAAATCATAAATAACAATATTTCCCAGTCACTTCGTTTACTTTTTAATTGCTTTTGATTACCCTTAGGTGTACAGGCTATGAGGTAACTTAGCATATTAACCAAATGTGTTTGCCATGTAAAGTGTGGAAATATAAGACAAAACTGAGATTATTAGTGGTTAGACTATGAGTAGGTGTCCATGAATTTGAGACAGAAACAAAGGTTTAATAGAGAGACAAGGTGAAGGGTAATTAAAGTAACCAGTTACACTAATATCTTGGATGTCCTCCTGTGTTGCCATAAAATGTTACAGCACCTTTGTCACGACCGGGTGACGGGCGAGCGAGTGGGATGCGGAAAAGCAGGAGCAGGGAGACCGCAATCCAAGGGCAACGGGGTTTATTATGGAGAACAAGCAGACAGGGGAGCACTCGGTTAACAACGTCAATGACAGACCTGGGGAAACAGACTCGAACGCGGACTGAAACACACAAGACAAGCCGAAATAACAGGAAATAGGTGATCACAATCAGGGTAGTGCACGTGAGTAATGAGGGGACGTGGCACACACGAGGATCGGACGAGCTGGGCGTGACGACCTTGGCTTGTCCGATTTAAGTGAACAGGTACTACGAATTTAAAAATGGCATCAATGTGCAGTGCAGTTTTAAGTGTTAACTGCTCCGAAGAAAAACAAAAAAAACTTACAGGTATTGGGTGGATCTTTGCACGGTGAGGTGCGTGTTTTAGGGTATCCCCTATATAATTTTCAATGTCCTTCTCGCTAACCCTCGGAAATTGTGCAGCACAAGCTCCTAGAAAAAATGCAGTATTTAATAAATATTAAACAATGGGTCTATGCAATGTAATGGACATTTTGTGAAATCTAACCGTTTAACATACTAGGTAATTTAAAACAACATGGTGGAGTGCTGTTCCCAAGAAGGACAGCTTTCCTTTTCGGCCTTTCAGGCTGTAACTGTGACCAGACCTCGTTTGTAGCCATCTTTCTGAGGGTTCTCCTCACAACGTCCCCAATGCTGCAGCCTCCCATCAGACTAAAAAAACGGATCTATACAACATATGAAGAGAAATACTTAAAAACAATTCTTAGTGTTGCAATTAGACAAACCCTTTTAAACAGCAATATAGCATATCAACATTCCATCTTTTGTTTTCGTTCTGGGCCCTCCAACTGCAATTTGAATCCCTCAAGCTCTTGCACTGTCCTGCAGGGCTTCTCAAAACACATGTTCTCCATGGACGCCGGGCCAGGGGGATTTTTTTGAATGGTCTGGACCAGGTGTTCAATACTGTTTCCAGTGTCTGCCTGCATCCTTTCAATGGCCATCATGATTCTTTCATGGATGGGGTCTAGGGGGCTTAACAGGGTTGCCAACTAACGCATCTGGCGTGACACTTAAGGCCAATTGATGCTTCACTTTTCCGTGTTCGTTTTCAGATGCGGACAAGGGGACGTCACGTAAATTTCACAATTTCTCGCGTTCGATTTTTACAATCTTATCCTAATTTTATCATATCCTATGTTATCTAATGTTATACAACCTATCCTATCCTTATTATATATTATTTTATGCTTATCGTAAGCTATCCTAATTTTATCGTATCCTATGTTATGTTATATAATGTTATCTTAACCTTATCTCTACTTATTATTATCTTAATCTTATCCTTTATCTTATACAATCTTATCTTAAACTTCTTCTTTTAACCTATCCTATCTTGATTTTATGGTATCCTATGTTATGCAATTGTTTCTTTTTTTTGTCAATGTATTTTTTATTGGTTTTTTCAGACATACAAAAACCCCCCACAGGTACAAGCATTAAGACAAATAAACATAACACCACAAGACAAAAAAAAAAAAAAAAAGTAGTCACTCAGTTACTTTGTACACATCACACATTATCGAGAGTCAAGGTGCATTGTCAGCTGTTCTATATGAGAAATAAAAGGATGTCATACCATATCAAACTTTCCCACTGATCCATGCAATGCATATCCATGCAATCTTAAGGAAAAACATGACATCACATATCCATCTAACAAAGGAGGGGGGGTTTCTCATTTTTCCAATTTAAAAGAATGAGTCGCCGAGCCAAAAGGGAGGAGTAGGCTATACAATTTAATTGTGTCTTTCGTAATGGGAGATCATTCAATGGTACGCCAAAAAGTCCAATAAAAGGACAAAGGTCAAAGGTTACCCCCGAAATCACAGAATACACCTCAAATATTGAAGACCAGAATGCAGTCATACTTGGACATGACCAAAAAGTGTGAAAGAGAGTAGCAGGTGCTTGTCTACATCTGTCACAAATAGGATTAACCCCCGGGTAAATCTTGGATAACTTAACCCCAGACATGTGAAGTCTATGTACAATCTTGAACTGAATGAGGCAGTGCCTCGCACAAATAGAGGAGGAGTGGATTCTTTGAAGTATGTTAGACCATTGACCATCATTAATAGTTGTACCCATATCCTTCTTTTACTATTGTCAGTGAAGAACCTTCCATGTCAAATATATTTGTGTACAGCTTTGAGACGGTTCCCCTAAGCTCTGGCTGACTTTCTATGATTGAATCAAGAAATGATGTCTGAGGTAGTGAAGGAAAATGACTGACGTTATTCTGTGTGAAATGTCTAACTTGTAGGTATCTGAAAAAGTGATTTGCTGGCAGAGCAAACTCCTGTCTAACCTGATCAAATGACATGAAGACGCCATCCTTATATAACATCTTAATATTCAACGCTCCATTTTTAAACCATTGTCTGAATGCATTATCTAATAGAGAAGCTGGAAATAGCAGGTTGGCCATGACAGGGGCGTAAACAGACATGGAGGCTAGGCCATAATGTTTACGAAACTGAGACCAGATCCTTAGTGCAGGGCTTAAAGTATTCCGGCACCGTGCCGGATCTCCGGCGTGCGGCCGTGAGGGAAAAAAATAATAATATTTTAGAGCCTGCGCATGCGGTTTAATATTTTCGAGCCAATTTATTTCACCTACCAATCATATGAGAGGAACGCAGCTTTAACTAACGTTACAAGCCTATCAGAAGCAGAGAAGGGCGGGTCCTTGCAACACGGTATGATTGACACCCATACGTCAATGTCACGTTAGCGTTGTCGGAGAAAAAAAAATGGAGCGCAAGTTTATGAAGCCTGGGGATGATGTCCTAGCAATAGATAAAGGACTCAAAAATAAATGGTGCTGGGTGTGGATTGAAGAAAGTAGAAATGGCGAGCCTTTTGGCAGTTGGTGCAAGAAACTGAGAGAGCCCGGGGCTTGTTTCTGCACGATTTGCTCGAGGAAGCTACTGTATGCCAGCAGCGGTAAGAAAGTGCTTGCTTGTCATGATTTAGACTCCGGTCATAGAGCCGCTGCCCGTGCACTCAAACTTACCACGACGTTGCCGGGAGCAACTGTTACAGCTGACACACCGTTGTCTATGACTGACCGTGTCTGCGATTTAAAAATACGTTTGTGCACATTTATAGCAGAACATGATTTGGCATTCAGAATTTCGCATCCACTGGTCACCCTGTGTAAAAAACTGGCAGAAGACAAAAAAGCGTTAACTAGCCTGTCGGTTTCAAATCAACATGCGAGTTACATGAACACTCATGGAATTGCATTACAGTTCAAAAAATGTTTGTCTGAGAAGCTAAAAAAATGCATGTTCTCACTCAATGTTGATGAAGCAACAACCTTGAATATGGATAAAACACTCAATGTGCTTGTTCGCTTTTTTGATAATGAAAGCAACAGAGTAATAACACAACATCTGGCAAGCAGAAAAGTCAACATTGCAAATGCCCCAAACCTTATGCTGGAACTTAAAGATGTCATGCAGACTTATGGTCTTGAGTGGAGACAAGTTACCAGCATCCTCCTTGACAACTGTGCAGTCATGAGAGGAAAAAAGTCAGGCCTTGAAACTCAAGCAAGGAAGGCGAACCCATACCTCCTTGACGTATCTGGAGACACCGTGCACATGGTTTCCAATGCTGCCAAGGCCCTCATGAGTCCGTTCAGCACAGAAGTGGAAAATTTCTGCTCCGATGTCTATTATGATATTGAGAAGTCACCAAAACAGAAGGAGATTTTCTCAGACTTTCAGAGTCTGCTCCATCTTCCTTCCAAGAGCTTGATAAGACCTATTAGCAACAGATTTCTTCAGATGCTGGAGGTGTGCACCAGGCTGAATGAACTCATGGATGTACTGGTGGTGCATTATTACTATGTGCTGGATTGATTGATTGATTCCCTTTATTGCTGTTGCAATTCACCATGTCACTAGTCACAAGTACCAGCGAAAAGCAGGCCATCAACCCGACCATACATACACAAACATTATAGGGGGGCAGACAGGTCAGGAAGACAGGGGACTGTAGGAAAACTCAGAGAAACAGATTACGTGAGGAGAGTGGAGGTGAATAAAAAAAACAGCCCCCAGACTGTACTCCAGTAGGAAGTACAATATAGGAACAGAAAAAAAAACACCTCAGCAATAAGCACATAGTCACCACATCTCACAACACTAAAGTCGAGACTTGCAACAGGGTAGGGAAGGGAATCCAAATGAAGAACACAAATACAGGTAATGCTAATCATTTTGTAGTATAAATTAAGTATTTTTTAATGTGCTGTCTCTGCAGTTAACCATTTTTATTGTATTATATTGCATGTAGAGTGATGTGCTAGTTTAGAGTGTTGTTAGGTTTTATGTAGGAATAAGCAATGAAAATAGCCACAGTGGTGTGTGTGTGTGTGTTTGTGTGATACAGAAGGCTTCTTAATGAATTGCTGACGAGATATGCACTAACAGTTGAGGAAAAGACCAGAGTAGAAATTCTTCAACAAGAACAAGCCACAACATCCCGAATGGGAACACAAGCCAACCTTGACCGGAAGGCACGAATCTCTGTGCTCTTTACAGAGTTTGACCGATTCAAAGTCATGGTCGACATGTTCAGAGGTATCTTGTAGCAGGCTAACTTGTGTAGGCAAAAACTTTAGGCTAAATGTAATGAAAGTTAATAACAGTTGTTGTTTTTTACAAAGGGAACAGCCAGGTCTCTACTACAGCAATCAAGATTCAAGATTCAAGATTCTTTATTTGTCACATGTAGTTATAGCTGGTACAACATACAGTGAAATGTGTTTTCCTGGCTGAACTCCGACTGTGCTAGACGTAGGATAAGTGTATAAGTACTAACAGAGGATAAGTATAAAAAGAGGAAAAATGAATTTATGTACATCTATATACAGAAGTAAATATGCATTTACCATGTAATAAATAAAGTGCCATAGGTGCAGACAAGGTAAGGTGCAGATGTGCCATGAGGTACAGATGTTTTTATAATTTACAGATGGAAGAAATTAAGTTGTGTGTGTAGTTGTCCATTGTGTTGCCCCGTTATGTGCTGTGGTTTAGGAGTCTCACTGCTTGTGGGTAAAAACTCCTCCTAAACCGTTCCGTTCTTGTTTTCAGGCTACAGAGGCGTTTCCCAGACCTCAGTGGCCTGAACAGTTTATGGGTGGGATGGCCGGAGTCACTGGTGATCCTGATGGCCCGGGATCTGCACCTTTCAGTGTAGATGTCCTGCAGTGCTGGTAGAGGGGTTCTCATGGTGCGTTCTGCTGTGCGCACTACCCTCTGCAGGGCCTTCCGTTGCTGAACAGTGCAGTTCCCGTACCACACCGTGATGTTGTTGCACAGGATGCTCTCAATTACTCCAGTGTAGAATCTCCTCTGGATGTTTCCGGAGATCTTAAACCTCTTTAGACGCCTCAGGTAATAGAGGCGCTGTCTGCCTTTGCTGATGAGGAAGTCCGTGTGTGTATTCCAGGTGAGGTCCTCAGTAATGTGGACGCCGAGGTATTTGTAGTGGGAGACTCTCTCCACAGGGGTTCCGTTGATCTGGAGGTGGGTGTGAGTTTGCTCATCTCTCTGTCTCCTGAAGTCAATCACCATCTCCTTTGTTTTACTGATGTTCATGGAGAGGTGATTTGCCTTACACCACTTTGCTAGACCGTCCACCTCACACCGGTAGGCCCTCTCGTCATTCCTGGAGATGAGTCCTACCACCACTGTGTCGTCAGCAAACTTCACAATGGAGTTAGTGGGGTGCCTGGCCTTGCAGTCCGCGGTGTAGAGGGAGTAGAGAAGGGGGCTCAGCACACATCCCTGGGGGGCCCCTATGTTCAGTGTGAGTGTATGGGAGTACACATCCCCTATTCTCACTGACTGTGGTCTTGCGGTCAGGAAGCTGTGTATCCACCTGCACAAGGACGTACTGAAACCCAAGTCCTGGAGCTTTTCCGAGAGGGTGTGGGGGACTATGGTGTTGAATGCTGAGCTGTAGTCTATGAACAGCATTCTCACATAGTTACCACATCCCTCATCAAGGTGGCTCAGTGTGGAGTGCAGGACCTGTGCAACAGCGTCTCCGGTGGATCTGTTTGTCCGGTATGCAAACTGCAATGAATCAAAGTCAGAGGGAAGGAAGCAGCTGATGAAGGGTTTCATGAGCCTCTCGAAGGACTTCATCACTATAGATGTCAGGCCTCTGGGCGGTAATCATTGAGGCTGGCTGGGCGGGGGTTCTTCGGGATTGGAACAATCACTGATGTTTTAAAGCAGGTGGGGACTACCTGTTGGGCTAAGGAGGCATTGAAGATGCTGGTGAATACCGTGGTCAGCTGATCTGCACATACTCTTAGCACACGTCCCGGTATGCCATCTGGTCCCGCTGCCTTCCTGCAGTTGGTTGCCCTCAGAGCTCTCCTCACATCATGTTCAGACAGTATCAGAGGTGCCGGTTCAGCAGCGGGGGCGGGTGCAGCGCTCTGATTTGCCACCACAGCAGACACCTCGAAACGCGCGAAAAAAGCATTGAGGTCGTCAGCTAATTCCGGTTTCGTGCATCTCTCAGTGCTGGGTTTATAGTCTGTGATTGTTCGTAGCCCGTCCCATATACGTCGGGAGTCGCCGTGTTGGAAATGCGACTCCACATTGTCCTTGTAGCGCCTCTTAGCCGCTTTCACAGCCTTCCTTAGTCCATAAGAAGAGGCCTTGTAGCTGGTCATATCGCCCGAAGTGAGTGCATTATTGTAGGCAGTGGTTCGTGCCTTGAGAGCTTCCCGGACAGTAGAGTCTACCCAAGGTTTCTGATTAGGAAAAGTCCGGATTGTAGCCTTTGGGATGACAGTGTCCACTAGCATGCCAATGAAGCTAATCGCTGTGTCCGCGAACTCGTCAATGTTTGCGGAAGTATCCTGGAATACGTTCCAGTCTACGTCACTGAGTGCGTCCTGCAGCGTCGCCTCTGAGTGGGCAGTCCAGCGTCTGACCTCTCGCGTCACCGGAGCTTCCTGGTGTAGCCTTTGTTTGTATTCCGGTGCGAGTAAGATGGCGGCATGGTCCGATTTCCCAAAAGCCGGTAGAGAGATGGCTTTGTAGCCACCCTTGAACGGACTGTAACAGTGATCTAATGTGTTGTTACCTCTGGTGGGACAGGTGACATGCTGGTGGAAGTTAGGCATGATCTGTTTTAATCTGGCTTTATTAAAATCCCCTGCTACGATGAGGGCGGCGTCTGGATGTTTAGCCTGGTGGCCACTCAGCACATCATGGAGGTCCGATAGCGCCTTATTGTTGTCCGCTTGTGGCGGGATATACACTGCAGAGATAATCACAGCAGTAAACTCCCGAGGGAGGTAGAATGGGCGACAGAGAATGGTGAGAAGCTCCAGGTGGGGTGAGCATGACCGGGAAAGGACAGTGATATTCCCAGGGTTACACCATCTGTTATTGACCATAAAACAAACCCCACCACCTCGCAATTTACCGGACTCTGCTGTTCTGTCCGAGCGGAAAACAGAGAACGATTCTGCCGGGGTTATCGCGTGGTCCGCCACAGAGCTGGTCAGCCAGGTTTCGGTCAGGCAGAAGATGTTGCAGTCTCTGATGTCGCGCTGGTACCTAGTTCTTGCCCTGATGTCATCCAGCTTGTTCTCAAGTGACTGGACGTTGGCTAGCAGTATGCTAGGCAGTGGAGGACGGTGTGCTCTGGTGCGCAGCCTGTTCCGGACCCCTGCTCTTCGACCTCGGTATCGCTGTCTCCTTTGTCCCCGGCGACCTCTGGGGTCTTTGTTTCCGTCCCGGAGGATCTCTTTCGGCCACGACGTTGTGTCGAGTAAACCGGTAGCAGAGGTGAGTGAAAAGTGTTGTCCTATGTCCAAAAGTGAGCCAAAGTCATATTGAGTCAGACCTTGTGCAGCATGAGCAAAAAAAACGATGAAAAAAATAAATAAAACAAGAAAAAAGCACAGTCGTGCCGGAGCTGCCAGGATGGCGGCCGAACACACCAGCGCCATTTTAGAGTCATATAACCAGCTTTAGAAGTTATGCAGAGTTATATAGAAGTGTTCAAATAAACAGCAGTTTATTGTTAAAAAAAAGTGAATAAAGTGAAATTATTTTTAATCAGTATGTTATTTCCATATTTCAAATGTAATGGAAAGATTAGACATTCAATTCCAAGGCAAAAAATGTAAAATACTTTATTAAGTGTGCATTTTTTTTACAGGAAATGAAGAGAAGGAATATTTATCTTAAGAAAAAAATATAGCAGTGTTGTGAATTTTTTCTTTTCTCTTCAGCCACAAACATTGACATACACTTAAAACATTTTAAAGATTTAACTGATGATAACATCTGATTATGATCTGATTAACATCTGACAAAAACAATGATTATGCACCAAAATATTACTTCAGTAATTTAAAGTTAAGTTAAATCTTGAAAAATGTCTTAAGTTTATGTCAAGTGTTTGAAAAATCTCAACATTTCAATTTTTTTTATTTTTTTTTGGGAACAGATTCATATTCCGTTTCCTTTGCTTCCAGTAAAAAAAACTGCAGACCTGGTCAAATTCGTTAATAATTTGATTTGGAGTAATTTTTCCATTACATCTTATATATGGAAATAAAAGCTATTAAAAGTAGTTATACTTTATTCACTTTTTTAAAACGCACTGCTATTTATTTGAACTGTATGCAACTTGTCTTTAATTCTGTTTTCTTGTTGGGTTTTTTTTACGCATGTGAAAATGTCAAATAAAAATAATTTTTTTTTTAATGTTTGCAGGCATACTTTCAACATTTCAGGGATTTTTGAAAAAAATGCAACATGAAAAACCAAAGGCGCACTTGCTGCACGTGGAGATGGTGGCCCTAGTTCGAGAGCTCCTCAGCAAATTTATGAAGCTGGAAGCCATCCCACTGAGTGCAAAGGATATCATCAAGGTTGATGTCCGGAGTAAAGATTTGCAACTTTAAGACAAAAGGTTGTCTGTTGGAAGATACTGCTACTCTGCACTAAACAAGGCCCGTGTGGAGAGGCTGATATGGGTGAGAAACATTTACAACTCTCTCAGAGAAGGGTACATGAAGTCATCAGAGTTCCTTCTCAAAGACCTTCCTCTGGACAACAAGATAATCACCTCACTTTCTGCACTCACTCCCTCTCTGATTCAAGATGACTCCATCTGTGGGGCTTTTATCACATTAGGAGAGGCCTTGCCTAATGTGGTCGCACCAGAAGAGATTGGTCAGGTGGAGGAAGAGATACGGGCGTACCAAATAGAGGTGGACCTGGTAACGTGTGCCCAGAACTACATTGAAGAAGAAGGCCGAGTTCATGTAGATTGGTGGAGCAGAGTTGTATCCATGAAAAATCCAGAGAGAGGTGTGAGATTTCCCATTCTGGGTCAGCTGGTCAAAGCACTACTTAGCATTTTCACAGGCCCCCTGGTTGAGGGATCATTTAATCTCATGGGTGATATTCTTGAAGCAGACAGATGCTCCATGAATGTGGAAACTTATGAGAGCCTTGCAATTGTAAAATCCACGATTAAAGCAAGGGAGTGGACAGCATCGACAATGACAATAGACCAGCCATTAAGGTGGTCTTGCCTGTCATCGTATCAAACATATCAAAAACATCTGCAGAAAAAGAAAGAGGCACAACAGGCACAAAAGAAGAAAAGGGTGAATGAGGCAGCAAGGATTCGGCCATCACAGATGGCAAACAAACTCATACGGCAGGCCAGGAATATCGCTGGATCAGCCAAAGCCTCCTCTAGACGAGTCAAACACTCATCCTCGTCCACTGGACCATCCAGACCTTTTTCAACCTCCTCTGGACCAGCCAGACCCTCACCAACCTCCACTGGACCATCCAGACCCTCACCAACCTCCACTGGACCATCCAGACCTTTTTCAACCTCCTCTGGACCAGCCAGACCCTCAGCCTCCTCCTCTGGACCATTCAGACCATTTTCAACTTCCAATGGACCAGCCAAACTCTTTCTCTCTCCCTCTGGACCAGCCAAAGCCTCATCTTCATCCTCTGGACCAGCCAAAGCCTCATCTTCATCCTCAGGACCAGCCAAAGCATCATCTTCATCCTCTGGACCAGCCAAAGCCTCATCCTTATCTTCTGGACCAGACTCTTCTGGACTAGCCAAACTCTTTCTCCCTCCCTCTGGACCAGCCAAAGCCTCATCCTCATCATCTGGACCAGCCAAAGCCTCATCCTCCTCCACTGTACCAGCTCCATCTTCTGGTCCAAATGTCTTAAAAAGAAAGAGTTTGCAGGACTTTGCTTACAACCCAGAAAAAAAGAAAAAATAAGTGATAATGGCCTTGATTTCACTTCTAATCTTCAGTTTAGCAGTTCAGTTCTTTAGCACTTTGAGCACTTATTATTTATGCACTTTAAGCACTTGCTATTGTTTAGCAGTTTTTTTTGTACTTTATTTTTGTTATTATTGTCAATATTTGAAGTAAGTCCTTCAAATAAAAAAGTCCCCCCCAAAAAAAAGTTCAACTGTACTGAAAAATAACGTTGCTTATGAATGTTGGCAAGTAAAAAAGTATTTGTACTTTGTGATCAAGTGCCATTCTTGGCACATCACACAACGACGAAATGCGTCCTCTGCATTTTAACCCATATGTGATATATTAGCTATATTATTTAGCTTCATTCTTAAAATAATAATACTAATACCAATAATAATAATAACAAAACCAAATGTAGCCAGGTCTATAAAGCTACCATAAGGCTTTGAAGCTATTATAGAGCGTAATTTGTAAAGAGGGAGACATGAACCTTACAATAAGTTGTGTATACCAAAGTGGGCAGCTGTCTCTTTAAGACGCTCCTGAGTGCCAAAAGGTAGGGTGGGAGTTTTTTTTTTCCGGCGGGTTTTTCTAGACGGAGGAAGGCGGGTAAAGAGAGCGGAAAGAGGAGTGAACGGCAACTTAGGGAAATAAACGTATATATCTACATATATATATTTGTGTAGATGTCAACGTTTAGAGCACTGTTTATTTTTTTTGGCCTAAGCATACAATTGCAGCAATTAGTGGATAGAAAGATTTTGGTGCAAGTGCTCTCTTTTGGATATCCTGGTAGGTCAATTTACCTGTTTGAAAATATAGATATAGGGATCATTAGTGTGAAGGAAAAACAGTCAGGATATGAATGTGAACCTTTGCTGATTGTGTGGTTGATTATTTTCTTTACTAATGTATCATTTTTTGTAGTTGTATGTAAAATGCTAAAGCTACCTATAAGGCTACTTGCTAATTGATCGGAATACGTTGACTGTGATATGGTGTTATTCAGTTTAGCCACCCTGTTAGTACCATTGCAGGTTGAAATGTTTATAATGTGCATATATAAGTATATACATGTATATGTGTATATTAATGTTATTCAGGAAATCTGTGTATGGCCTAATGTGAATCTGAGATTGCGCTGTATGTTAATGGATGATGGAAAAAAATATAATTTTGTGTGATGTTTAAGTAAGACATCTAACTCTCTGTACTTTGTGTGCAGACTGTTTTTTTTGGATTTGATTCCGTTCCGAATTCAGTATTTTTTCGGCCAAGGAAGATCGCTTGTTTCACAGAGTCGCTCCCTCTGCGTTGAACTGCGCAATGTAACAAGTTTTTTGCAACTGGAGATTTTTTTCTTTCCCAGCGCTTTGTGAAGAAATCCTCAAGTGTTGCAACGGCATCCACCTCCCCAATGGACACGGGGATCTCCAGCATGCTGCTGTTGCAGCAGAGGCAGGGTCCGAGTGGGCGGCAGTTTGGAAAAAGATTGCAGCCCTCGAAGACAAGGTTCCGGTCCGAGATCTCCATGCTTGCTGGTGCCCTGACTGACCCATATATATCCCGGAGTAGTTCGGAGACCACTGGGACTCCTTTTGTAGTCCCCACTTCAGCTCCAAGCTGTTTCCCGCCCCCTCCTCCTCCTCCTCCTCCTCCACCGCCACCTCGTCCTCCTCCACCTGCTAGTATCCAGGGCCCCAAGCAGAGTCATCGTCAGGGAAGTGGCGCATGACCCACCAAAGGCCCCAACATGGTGGATGTCCTGGCGGAGCTGCCCCGCATTAAACTGCACCCGGTGCTGAGATCGCCAGGTGGGACGCCAGTGCCAAGGAGGGGCTGACACAGGGGACGCCCATGGCCTCAAGAGGACATTACTTCCATCTTATCAAAGGCTCTGGCGGGTGTGGGCGGCCTCCTCTCTTGGGCCGCGGGCCGGGTGGTGCTTGGCTCTGCTGCGCCGTGGTGGGGCCCTGGCGGGCAGTCCGGGGGATCTTGGGACACTGGGGGCCTTCTAGGCGGATTGGGGGGTTCGGTTTGGGTTGGGCGGGGGGGCTCGCCGCCCGTCCTCCCTCTGCGGGCCTCCCTGTACGGGGGTTGGCGCCCCTTTAGTCCCTCGCGGGCTGCTTCCTGGGTTGGGCGGGTGGTTATCTCCGGGGCACATGGCCGTGGGCCCTTGTGCTGGGGGGGCGGCAGGGTGGCCTCGGTTGCCTGGTTTCTCCTGCCTTCGCCTTCGGCCTTGTGGGGGGGTGGGGTGCTGTCGCTTCCCCCGACGGCATCATATGCCAGCACATCCAATGACAAATCAGTTCACACCTACACTTACACATACATATAAGAATGGTTGAGCGATCAGTATCATTATTATTGTTACTTTTTAGCGTGTGTTATAGACATAGGAATTGAAATATACATGTATAAGGGTAGGATCACGTGTGTGTATGCTACATATATATATATATATATATATATATATATATATATATATAATACCTATTTGTCACATTATTAATTATAATTATTATTACTGATGTTATAATGTTTGTTGTTTGATGTCCTTGTAATGAGTGTTATTTTTCTTATGGTTGTTTGTATTCTGTATTCCCCTACACTTCATTTTCTCCGTCCCACCTACATTATTAGTTTTATTTTTCCTGTATACCTCTGTTTCCTTTTTTTTTTTTCTTTTCTCTCCCCATGGTGATTAATGTCTGTTCTCGTTACGATTGTTGTTTCTGTATCCCCCGTTTTTTTTTTTTTTTTTCCTTTCCTCCACAGGACGGGTGAGTTCGGAGCAGCCACACTCTTTGCTCTTGAATTTAGTGTAAAATAAAGTTGTCCTCCGAAGAGGGGGGGTGGTGGTGGGGAATTTAAAAAAGAAAGAAAAAAGGAAAGGGAAAAGAGAAAAAAAAATAAAAAAAATCAAAGGCTCTGAAAAAGAAGTTCAGACACCAGATCCACTCTGATGAGTAGGAGAAGCGGTCCTCTGAGCCCTTAAACTTTTTATACTTATATCATTTTTATACTTAAGACTTATATACTTTATATACTTAAACTTTATATACTTATACTTTATGTACTTATACACTCACCAAAGGATTATTAGGAACACCATACTAATACGGTGTTTGACCCCCTTTCGCCTTCAGAACTGCCTTAATTCTACGTGGCATTGATTCAACAAGGTGCCGAAAGCATTCTTTAGAAATGTTGGCCCATATTGATAGGATAGCATCTTGCAGTTGATGGAGATTTGTGGGATGCACATCCAGGGCACGAAGCTCCCGTTCCACCACATCCCAAAGATGCTCTATTGGGTTGAGATCTGGTGACTGTGGGGGCCATTTAAGTACAGTGAACTCATTGTCATGTTCAAGAAACCAATTTGAAATGATTCGAGCTTTGTGACATGGTGCATTATCCTGCTGGAAGTAGCCATCAGAGGATGGGTACATGGTGGTCATAAAGGGATGGACATGGTCAGAAACAATGCTCAGGTAGGCCGTGGCATTTAAACGATGCCCAATTGGCACTAAGGGGCCTAAAGTGTACCAAGAAAACATCCCCCACACCATTACACCACCACCACCAGCCGGCACAGTGGTAACAAGGCATGATGGATCCATGTTCTCATTCTGTTTACTCTACCATTTGAATGTCTCAACAGAAATCGAGACTCA
Organism: Paramormyrops kingsleyae; assembly: GCF_048594095.1. NCBI lineage: Eukaryota > Metazoa > Chordata > Actinopteri > Osteoglossiformes > Mormyridae > Paramormyrops > Paramormyrops kingsleyae. The sequence goes on from NW_027325982.1 coordinate 242,781, forward strand.
TCAGACCAGGCAACATTTTTCCAGTCTTCAACTGTCCAATTTTGGTGAGCTTGTGCAAATTGTAGCCTCTTTTCCTATTTGTAGTGGAGATGAGTGGTACCCAGTGGGGTCTTCTGCTGTTGTAGCCCATCCGCCTCAAGGTTGTGCGTGTTGTGGCTTCACAAATGCTTTGCTGCATACCTCGGTTGTAACGAGTGGTTATTTCAGTCAAAGTTGCTCTTCTATCAGCTTGAATCAGTCGGCCCATTCTCCTCTGACCTCTAGCATCAACAAGGCATTTTCGCCCACGGGACTGCCGCATACTGGATGTTTTTCCCTTTTCACACCATTCTTTGTAAACCCTAGAAATGGTTGTGCGTGAAAATCCCAGTAACTGAGCAGATTGTGAAATGAGCAGATTGTGAAATACTCAGACCGGCCCGTCTGGCACCAACAACCATGCCACGCTCAAAATTGATTAAATCACCTTTCTTTCCCATTCTGACATTCAGTTTGGAGTTCAGGAGATTGTCTTGACCAGGACCACACCCCTAAATGCATTGAAACAACTGCCATGTGATTGGTTGATTAGATAATTGCATTAATGAGAAATTGAACAGGTGTTCCTAATAATCCTTTAGGTGAGTGTATACTTTATATGCTTATATTTATATACTTATACTTTGTGTACTGATTATATATACTTATTAATAAATAATATATTTTTATCACTATTATTTTTAAAAGAGTTGCTGATTTTGTAATACTGCTGCAGCATTCTCCACATGCTAATCACTGCCCCACATCGAATTGGCACTTTGATCAGCCATGAATCACTTCACTACCCCCTGTTGAATGTTGCATCGTATGTTGTTAGATATCTCGTAGTAGTATTGCAGTATTTATTTAAATTGAAAATGCTTAAAACAGATCAATTTCTCACAAACACATCTATTCATGAGTGATTTAAACGGCAAGGATGAAAATGATTAGGATTAGCTCTTGCCAAAATAGGGCTTGTAAACTTTTGTGGTACTCAGAATTAACCCAAACAACTATGACTCTATAATCCTCTATAATCACTCTCACTCTGTCACACTTGAATCAAACTCCAGGTCTCGCATGTAATGAGCAAAATTTTCTTCTTTATTCAGCAATCCAGCATAGTGTTCCAACCACACTCGGGGACAATGCGCAATGCACCCCGCACCCAGAAATCAGCAGGTTAATATACTATAAGACGAATTCCCCTATATGGACTTCTAAGTCCTGATTGGTTACCAAACATCTGCAAACCAGGTTTCGAACATACAACAAACATAATACGCCACCTCTATTGGTCTACTTCAAGGATGTTCAGTTTCCAATCCTCGTTAGGCCTAGGCCTCCTATGAGTCCCACACATAATCCTGTCTATCCAGCCTAGGAAGGAGGGCAAAAACCCTAAACATTAGGGAAATTCCACTCCCAACCCAGCAAAAAGGTGCAACCCCCCCTTTGGTGTCCATGGCTGGCATGGCTCACAATGTTATCAGTAAGGGAAACCCCAACCCTATATTACCTAAATAAAGACTTCAGCGTAAACATATACAACCCTTATGGGTACATAACTTGCTTGTGTGTTCAAATGCTACCATACAACAAACTGCGTCTAGCATAGTATAGCAGCTACATTTCAAGGCTTCCTGCAGGTCCCCTTTCTCCCCCCGGCGATGTTCCCTTCAGCCCAGTTCTCCAAGATCTGTGGCCTGCAAAGCTGGTTCCGTGCAGGTGGCTGTGAGGCAAGGACACACGGCACCATCCCCAAAACAACAAAACCTGAGACACAAGAACAATCCCACAATGCCTCCCAACCCTGGCCTACCATCACTTTAAATTTCCCTTCCACACTTTGAAGTAATGTTAAACATATACTACATAATCCTGAAAAGGAGTGGTCACTAAAATTAAACAGCTCGCAGATCTTCACAATGCAAGAAATGCAAAGATGGAGAAAGCGAAGAACAGTTCACAGCCGGCTGGGCACATTGTCATCATCAAAGATTTTAAGCATGTTTATTTATATAGCACAATTCGGGCACAAGGCAATTCAAAGTGCTTTACAAAGACAAGGATACAATCAAATTAAAATGTCAAAATCACATTTCAAAGATAAGTAAAAGAAATAATAATGAAAATAAATAATTTTATTAATCAATTACAATGAACACATAATAATAAGAAAAAGCCAAAATAAATAAATAGCTAACTGAAAAGACGTCACATTTTAATGACAGAAAATGACTGGTGCTGCACTAGGAAACTCTGACCATGCAACAATTCATCTAATTCCAGCATACAGACAAAATCTGAAAACTGCTAAACCTGTTGTTACTAGAGTGAAACACTGAACATGTGGAGCAGTAGAGCAATTAAAATCATGCTTTGACTCGACAGACTGGAATGTTTTCAAAACTGCTACTAACAGCGTGGATGAATACACGGACACTGTAACATGGCACATAAGCTTCTGTGAGGACTCTCGCATTCCCAAAAAGTCTGTTGTCAGCTACTGTATAATAACGACGAACCATGGTTTACAACTGAACTCAGGCAGCTTCCTAAAACAAAAGATGAAGCTTACAGGAGTGGTGACAAAAACCTGTTCAAATTCTACTGCGGGTTTGAAAAGCCACATTCGCGCATCATACAGCCCTCACCTTTTCAATGGCCTTCTTCACACCTGGGTACCTTCACACCTCGCCCACACTATACCCAGCTCACCCCCCCCACGTCCAGCCACCTCCCCAGGAGAATCAACGACAGAGATGTAAACAAGATCTTCAGTAGCCAAAATACAAGGAAAGCTCCTGGTTCAGACTCTGTCTCCCCAGCCACTCTGAAGCACTGTGCAGATCAATAGTCACCTGTCTTCACAGATATTTTCAACCAGTCACTGAACCAGTCAGTGACTACAGACTGGTGGCTCTCACATCGGTGGTAATGAAGGCTTTTGAGAGACTTGTGCTGTCATACCTTAAAACCATCACAGACCTATCGCTTGACCGCAGGCTACAGTCTGCCTACAGAACCAACAGACCTGTGGACGATGCAGTTAACACTGGACTCCATTTCTTACTCCGACTTTTGGAGTGCCCTGAGACATATGTTAGGATTCTGTTTGTGGACTTTAGCTTTGCATTTAATACTATTCTATCGGAGCTAATGCGGAATGAACTCTCACAACTGTCCGTGCCTGATCCAAAATAACATGTTATAACCACGATGGCCCAGTTTTACGCTACAATCATTGAGTCCATCGTCACCTCCTCCATCACAGCCTGGTTTGGATCAGCCACTGAACGAGACAAGGCCAGACTGCAACACATCATCCACTCAGCAGAGCGAATAATCGGCAGTAACCTGCTTACCCTCCAGACACTTTACATCACCAGAACCAGGAAACAGGCATACAAAATCTTTGAGGACCCATCTCACCCTGCTCACCACATCTTTCAAGCCTTACCCTCCATGAGAAGACTCATGGCAATCAGAACCAAGACCACAAGACACGCCAAGAGCTTCTCCCCTCAGGTAGTCTCTCTCATTAACCAAACCAGTCTCTGAATGGACGTTCAATTAATCGTCAGCTGCAGTGAAATATCCACCAGCATAACCAGTGAACAACTGATAAACTTCCTCTATGATTATATTCTGCACTCTTGCACATTATGCACACATACTGCAAACTCTGTATACATATTGCACTCTTGCACATATAGTTGACTTGGCTGCTACTTAATAACGGCACCATTTAAGAGCCCTTTAAATTATTATACCATTTATATAGTTTATATTCATACTACAATGATTACTATGTACACACACATATATAAATATCATAATACCATCATTACTACCATTAATAAACTTAATTATCATATAATTATCATATTACCCAATTGCCAGTCTATTGTTTATTACCTTTCTGCATATGTCTTTGCTAAATGTGGGTAACTCTCGCCAGTGTGGGGAAGCAATAAAAAAGGCCAACAGAATGTTGGGTTATATCTCTAGGTGTGTGGAGTTTAAGTCAAGGGAGGTGATGATACACTTATATAATTCCTTGGTAAGACACCACCTAGAATACTGTGTGCAGGTTTGGTCACCATACCTCAAGAAGGACATTGCTGCCTTAGAAAAGGTGCAACGAAGAGCTACGAGAATGATTCCTGGTCTTAGAGGAATGTCTTATGAGGAGAGGTTAGCGGAACTGAATCTGTTTAGCCTTGAGCAAAGGAGACTAAGGGGGGATATGATTCAGGTCTATAAGATTCTAACGGGTCTGGATGCTCTTCAGCCAAATGACTATTTCAATATTAGTCTAAATACTAGAACTCGTGGCCATAAGTGGAAATTAGCGGGAGAAAAATTTGAGGAAGCACTTCTTTACACAGCGTGTAGTTAGAGTATGGAATAGTCTTCCTGCTAGTGTAGCGGAAGCTAAAACCCTGGGTTCCTTTAAATCAGAGCTAGATAAAATTTTAACAACTCTGAGCTATTAGTTAAGTTCTCCCCAAACGAGCTTGATGGGCCGAATGGCCTCCTCTCGTTTGTAAATTTCTTATGTTCTTATGTTCTTTGTAATGTCATGTAAAAGCACCACCAAGGCAAATTCCTTGTATGGAAACATATCTGGATTCCGATTCTACATCCTTCATCAGTACTAGAAAACTTCCATCCAGCGTTGCATTTCACTTTGACGCTGTCGCTTTTGAAACACTTTTCTGTGATCTAGCTCTTGTTTTGGTCGCCGACTATCATCCAACAAAAGGTTCATTTCAGCTCTCCTAATCTGACATAAACCACACTCACAAACACTTTTGGGTTACTGTGTCACCGGGAAGGGATGGACTCCAGTCAGGATGGGTTTCCAGCATTTCCTATCCTGGCTGTTCTCTTTAGGGACAAACACAGGAATGGAGTCTAGTGATCACACCGGAACTTGACTTACCTGAACGGAGATGTATGGAGCAGACTCTCATATGTGCAGGGATGCTCTGGAATGCAAGGTCTTTACGCCCCACCGCTATAAGCTACGCCATCCGACGCCATTTCGTCAACTCTTCCACTTTTGCTCTTGTCTTTTCCAATCCAGAAAAGAGAAGAAACGTATACCGGTCCTGAAGACCGAAGAGAGACCCGAGTCGATATGGGGCTGCCGCTTAGCGGGTCGCCGTTAGCCGGGCCTCCGTGACGCCCCCGCGCAGAGTAGAATGCCCAGGGACGTCGCAGCCACCGGCGTCCTCCCTGTCCTCTCAAAAAACAGCAATCATTTAAACAAACATGAGGGAAAATTCAAAAGGCAAAGATGAAGTCATGCCTTACCTCAGCACAGCTGCCCACCGCACAAACGACAGCGTGTCACCTTACTTTAAAAAAAAAGAAAAAAGGCGGGAAATTGGGGCCGCGCACGGACAGGGCCCCTCCCTCACACCACATGCGGCTAATTAGTTGGCCATCCAGAGGCACTCAGTCTATTAGTCACCCATTCAGTCAGTCAGTTCTGCCTTTCAACAACAGGGGGCAGTAGAGGTGCACCGTTCCCGGAAGCACTGCAATACCGGGTCGATGCCTGGAGCAGATGGGGCAAGCCCCACTTCCGGCTCCCTGTTCCAAAAATCCGTTTAATATGTGGTCCCCTCCATGGGGGACGTATCAAAATAACCTTTTCATACCAAAACAAAATGTAAATCAGCTCAAATACATGAATAATAAATATTATGCTTGTACTACTTACATTAACACATAATCACAATCTATAAGGCTGAAACATTCCCACACTATGCAAATCATGCCAACACAGTACAATAAGACTTTCAAAGATAATATTAAACAAACACCCACAGAGTGTTCCAAAGTGCATTTTGCAATGTCTATACTTTGAATGTCAAATTACAAACTTCACATAAATCTAAAGTACACTAAGATTAAGATGAGTTTGTTACCAAACCAAATATATAAGAAATAATTTATTTGCCAGGAATTAAGTTTATGATATTGAATGAAATGTGTGAGCATGCCCCAGTTAGTGAAAGTGTGTCCCCTACCCCAAGACTCCAGAGGGTTAAAAAGGAACACATCCGCAGACTTCCAAGCTCTGCACTAGGGCTGAACGATATTCTGTTTTGACATCGACATCGCGATGTGCGCGTGAGCGATAGTCACATCGCCGGAACATACGATGTGAAGGGTAGAAGCCCATTGTGTATTAAGAGAACGGTAGCACACAGTAAACACGAGTTTGTTGTATGGCTTGTTGCTGGGGTGACATGCACGTTCCGCGTGCCTGCACAGTGATTGGTTCGCTGTGTCGCTGCTCACCGCTCACAGCCAACATTCACTGCTAAAAATGCGCGACGAAGAGGATCCGCCGCAAAAAAATGATTTCGTACCAAAAAGAAAGTCGAAATCATCTATTTGGGACTATTTCGGCTACAAAAAGGAGGATGTTGACCAAAAAGAGGTACTTTGCATGGAGTGTCATAAAGTTGTGGCCACAAAACATGGAAACACCACCAATTTGTCTGATCACTTAAAACGGCACCACAAAGCTCTTTACAACGAATACAAAGCCAAATCTGGATGTCAACCAAAACAAACAAATGTTTGTGATGCCTTTGCCAGTGTGACACCTTACCAGAAAGGCTCTCAATGACAGAAAGAAATAACAGACGCAATAACGTTTCATATCGCTAAAGATATGTTGCCATTAAATACCGTCGCCAAAGAGGGATTTAAGAAAATGATCCGAACGCTTGACAGGCGGTATGTTATACCATCCCGCACATATTTTTCCCAAGTTGCGATAAAAGAGCTGTATGAAAAATGCAAATCTAAGATTGAAGCAGAACTGTCGCACGTGGAATACTATGCAACTACAACAGACTTGTGGTCCAGCAGGACAACGGAGCCCTACATGAGTCTGACGGTCCATTTCATCGCAGAGGACTTCGAGCTAAAAAGTCGCTGTTTGCAGACGGCATTTTTCCCGGAAAGTCATACAGCCGAGAATGTCGCAGAGGCCCTGAGAGAAGCGGTGTCCGCTTGGGGCTTAGATGAGACACGTCAAGTCTGTATAACAACAGATAATGCAGCGAACATGGTGAAAGCTGCCGATCTGAACAAGTGGACCAGGCTACAGTGCTTCGGCCACAGACTGCATCTTGCAGTTGGTGAGTAATGACCATGATCTTTATCCAAAATAAAAATACATTTTTACTCAGCTGTTTTACTTAATAACCTGTCCTGAACCTGACAAAACTTGTAAAATGAATTTGTTGCATGTGTGTACGTAGAGCTTTAAAACGTAAGAAAAAATAGACACTAAACATTTAATTTTAAACAAAAAATAGTTTTATGAGCACATTTGAGGAGCTCTTTTCCAAAATGCGATAACTCCATTTCAATAGTTTTCAGGGAAATTAATTGTTTTACCTAGACCCACACATTTTGTGAATATTCAATTTATCCTGTTAAAATGTTTTTTGCTTAGTCTGAACATGTTGAATAATGATTATTAAATCAAACAACTATATTGTTGTTGAAAAATTCAAAGTAAATTTTTTTTCTTTTCAAAACGCTATAAATCCATCCATTTTTCCCAAAAATTGATGGTTGTCTTTTTTTAAAAGTCTTTTGTCTTTTATTTTTCATGTTCGCAGTTATTAATAAACAATTAAAATGTCTCATTGCAATATTTTACATATTCCTAATCATTACTTTTGCTGGTTCTTTGTCACAGCTTTTAGGGGCCGTGTACATGAACGCGTCCTGCATCAGCACCGAAAACTTAGAGAGAGAGAGAGAGAGAGAGAGAGAGAGAGAGAGAGAGAGAGAATAAGATTTTTTTACTTATTTTGAGGAATTATAGCCTAATGAACAAACATCTGTTAGGAGCGCAGCCACGTTGGATTGCGAGAACGTTCACTAGGCTAAAATTAAGTTCGGTGCTTATTGGGGTTTGGAAAGAAACTGCATCTTGCAGTACATTTTAAACAAGGAAATTATTATTGGCGTTTATCGCGTTTTGGAAAAGAGCTCTTCATTTATTGTTTGAAATAAAACAGTGTGCTTCAATAATTAAAGTTCGCAATGTTTTGTTTGTTTTCTCCGCTTAGAAAATGCAGTGAAAAAGGATGGCCGCAATGATCGTGCTACAGGAGTCTGCAAGAAGCTGGTGAGCCACTTCTCTCACAGCTGGAAGGCCAGCGATGCCCTGGCAAAAGTCCAGAAGGAACTCAATCTACCATCACATTGTCTCATCTCAGAATGCCAAACAAGATGGGGTTCCAGACAGATGATGATCAGCAGGATATTAGAGCAGCAGCAGGCTTTAACTCAGGTCCTGTCTGCAGACAAGAAGCTGCGGCATCTAATTCCAACCTGGCAAGATATAGATGTGCTGGAGTCTGTAAGCAAGTCACTGGGCCCAATGCTGGATTTCACTGATGCACTTTCAGGCGATGAATACGTCAGTGTCTCCTTTGTAAAGCCAGTTCTTCAGCTCTTCAACACTTCACTACTGGAAATGCGAGAGGAAGACACAGACCTGACCAAGAACATAAAGATGAAGATGCTGGACTACCTCAATGAGAAATACGAAGATGATGATACTCAGAAGCTGCTAGATATGGCATATTTTTTGGACCCCCGGTTCAAGATAGACTTCATCAGTGCAGACAAGAAGACCCAAGTTAAGGCCAGAGTGGTATCACAGATGATGGAATGCCAGGAGAAATCAAGCTGCAGCACTGACGTGGAGCCCAACGTTACCAGTGCACCCCAGGCAAAGAAAGCAAAGAAGTCACTGGGAAGCTTCTTTAAACAGAGAGAAACTGAAGCAAAGGGTGATTCCTCTCTGACCCTAAAGGATGCTTTGGAAGCAGAGCTAAACACTTACCTGCTAACACCTCCAATAGACAAAGAGGAGGATCCACTTGCATGGTGGAAAGTACACAAACTAAGCTTTCCTCATCTCGCCAGACTTGCCCGCAAAAACCTGTGTATTCCTGCGACAAGCTCGCCGTCAGAGAGACTTTTCAGTACTAGTGGCAACATCGTCACTTGCCAACGAACCTGTCTCAAGCCTGCAAAGGTTGATAGTAGAGGTCGACCGATATGGGTTTTTCAATAGCCGATGCCGATGACGATATTTAGGAGTCAGGGTCAGCCGATGGCCGATATATGCTGCCGATATTTTTTGGCCGAAAATTGGACGTTTTCCCCTCTATTTGCATGATAAAATATCACATTAATAATAACAAACGATACACAAAATTTCTCAACTTAGCATTTACTGAATACTGACTTGTGTAAATTTAAATATAAACTTAAATAACAAAAACACAATACAACTTATAAACAACTTAAACTTATAAACAATAAAGATAGCAGCATCAGAATCTCTTTAGCAGCAAACTCATTCTTCAGCTCCCAAGCTCACCAGTCTGCTGCAGATATTGCACCTGGCTTTTCCTGGTGTTGGCTTTGTGAAATGCTGCCATACAGGATTAGATTTTTGTTCAGCCATCAGACAGCAATTACTAAAACAGAAGAATAAATGCAAGGTTAGAATTTTTATTATAGTACCTTCATCTTCAATTCATTCTACAATTCCAGTATTCCATGCACATTAAAACAATTACACTCTAATACATTTTGAAGAAAAAAAAAACACTAAGTGCATCATGGTATGATGAGTAGTGTACACTAACATGTTGTTTCTGTTGTTAGCAGACAGATAGCTTAAAGCCAAATTCACAATCAGAATCTAGTGATCCCGGAAAATAAAATAAAATAACTGTCGTATTGCACAGCCTTGTATGCAAGGACAACATAAGCCCCTAGTGATTGTGACGTTGTCTACGTATAAGCCCGTATAAAGGACAGACATGTTTAATGAGGAAACTAACTGCGCAAAGTCATGCACTTTTTATCTAGACGTCTGACAAATTGTTTGAATCTCCGGTCTCAAATGAAAAAAAGTTGCACAGAAGGACCATTGTCAGCATCAGCTCAAGTAAATGGTAACCAGGCTTTCGAACAAACACTTTTCTCCGCCATGCATTGTTCTTAGCAGCTCTGTATTTCCCGAGGACGGCGCTGTCTGTGATCAGGGCAGAGTAACGCAACTCTCACACACGCTGCAGTATCTGAGAGCTGCCTGCTCCGCCCCACACACTCACAGAGTGAAATTAACTCTCCGACACAAGAAAAAAAACATAACTGATAACATCGGGCTGATATGGTAATAATTAAAATGTTAACAACTAAAATGATTTTTAACGATTAAAAAACGTCTGTGAGCCCACCAATAAGCGCACAAAACGAACTCTATTAGAATCAATGATCCTTAATGTTACCTGTAAGCTACAGTTGGTTGAAGGCTCATTATCATTACCCCAGTTCCCAATAGCGTAATTCGCGTTTTCTTTTAAAGCAACATTTCATAGCAAACTACTTAAATAAACAGGTCATTGAAAGATCAGAATTTAAGCCTTACCGTTTTATCCCAGGACTCTTCCAAAAACTTCTGGCTGTGGCCCTGCACAAGGCAGCATGGGTCACGTGTTCCACAGCAACAATATTAATAACACTGGGCTGCCCGCAGACGTGCCTGTCTGAAAATCGGCGTAGTGCACTCGGATATCGGCCGATGCGGATACATTAAAAATGCTAAATATCGGCCCGATATATCGGTCGACCTCTAGTTGATAGACTTGTATTCTTAGCTAAAAACCTTGAGTTAGCAAAGCAAATAAAAAAATATATATTTAAGTTATGTTATGAACCAATCAGGGGGGTTGGTGTTGCAAAGCTGCTGTTTAAATGTGTTCAGCTTTTCTGTTTACAGGAATATGTTCTCTAATCTGTTTAGAAGATTTAATACAAAATATATAAAAATTTTATTTCATTTAGTTTATTTCATATATTTAGCCATGATTATGATGACCAACACCAACACTGTTTTACTTTGGCACTTTGGCTAAGAAAAGTTGACTTAAAAGATTGTGAACCAAAATGCTTATAAGTTGTTTTATAAAAAATATATTTATTTTAAGTTATATTGTTGTAAATCAATCAGGGGGGTTGGTGTAAAGCTGCTGTTTTATTTAAAAATGTGTTCTGCTTTTGTGTTTACAGAAATGTTCGAATTTTGGAATAAAATATTAAGTAACCTTTTTGTCACTTGTAATGAAGCTTGCTTATTAGTGAAATTATTAATATGTAATTATTGGTAATTATTGACTTTAGCCTGGATTGATGGCTCTCAATATCGCAATATATATCGTTTGGAAAAAAATATCGCAATGTAATTTTTTTCCAATATCGTGCAGCCCTACTCTGCACAAGGGTCGGGCTAAAACGGCATCATACACCTTCCCAAAACACATAAAATCAGTAAGCTTGGGAATGAAATAGGTTAATCGCACAATAAACAGCACAACAGATCAAATAAAATGCTAATAAATGTTAATAATGTTAATATTGATGAATAAGTGCTACAGTGATCAACCAAAACAGTGCTCAATAAAATCTTTACGTGCCATTAAATAAAATCCATACCAAATAAAACACACACACAGAAAAACAAAGCACACTTACCTAAAACCCGAAGTGTCCTCTGTGTGCTTCAGGAAAGTGCATCACGTGAACCCTGTAGGATGGAGTGTCACCACCTAGACGTACCGGGGCAGCTTTCGCCTAGGATCAAGGCAGTTGGATGGATGTCAACTTACCTCTGGGGGTAGGTCGTTTAGATAGATGGCTGCTTCCTTCTGGGGGCTGGGGGTTTGGGTGAATGTCAGCTTACTTCTGTGATCAGGGTCTTTGGGTGGAAGTGAGCTTACCTCTGGGGTCAGGGGGTTGAGTTGAAAGCAGCTTGCCTCTGGGGTTGGAACATTTGGGTGGATGTGATCTTACATGAGGGGCCTGCATTTTTGGGTGGACAGCAGTTTGCCTCTGAGATCGTCTGCAGCCGCCCCCCAACTTTCACAGCCAGGACCCCCTCCCTTCCCTAAGGTAGAATAATTCAGACATCCCAACCTGCAAAAACTCAGTTCAGTGAGGTGCCCCCAACCGCCCGACAGTTTAATTTCTTCATTAATTTCCTCTAGTCAGCGCACTAAATTACGAAGGTCAATATTATGTATTATTTTGACAATAATATAAGTAGATTATTTTACCATTTATGCAAATTCCTTAATTATATTCCATTGCTACGTTACAAAAGTCTTCAAGGAGTCTTTCATGACAGCATTGGCAACTAACCAAGTGTCTAACTAGTGTAGACCTGAATAATACAGCACATGAAATGACACTTGTTAAACTCACCTCAACATGCATTTTACAGTCGTTTAAACCGTCATGAGCAATGCTGAAATCACTGTTGCTAACAGTACAGCACGCAACACTGTCATTATTTTCATCCTTATTAAACATGGATACACTTTCTGAAGTGAAATGCGTTTTATACTTCCGTTTTTTGGGGCACTCTCCGTCTGTCATGATGCTCCACTGAACCGATAACTTCGGTCCTCGAGAAGTTAAATAGAAGCCCGCCCACATTGAAATCTGATTGGCTTATTTTGCTAAGTAAACCAATCAGGATGCTGTCTGTCTAGCACGGGCTACAGTCACACACGCAGGGATCAACACATATATGCAGGTTCTCTCTTTCTCTCTCTCTCTCGCTCATTCCGTCGTACGCGCGCGTCTCTCCAGTGCGCGATGCACACACTACTGTCTCGCATGCATGCTCTTGTTTACTTCCTCTTCTTTCCGGGATATTTTATTCAATTTGCGGGTATCAGGGAGTCGCTGTCAATATATGGGAGACTCCCGGAACTTCCGGGAGAGTCGGGATGTCTGGATAACTGCTTATTTGTACTATAATGATAGCTGTTAATTTTCAGGGAGCTATGATGATATTCGAAATTGTGCAGGGTTATATAAGTACTGTGAAGCTGTCGTTATCCAGTTAAATGTTTAAAAATATGTATTATTTTATCATATTTTATGTATACTTTAAGCTTATTCACAGGTCTCTCCTGCATTCATCTTACCGTCCGTCCATGCCTACTTCAATGTAAAATCAGACAGATTGCTTAACTTGCAGCTGTCCAATTACGCGTACATATTTTATTGCTGCAGATAATTAAGGTAGGTAATACAACGCTGAAGGTTAGATGTATAGTACGATTACATATGTACAACATGTGGTCATTTCAGTCAGACAAACGTTTAAAATGGAAAACCAGCTTTCCGTTTTTACCGGCAATTTCCATAGCACGTCTGAGTCGAAGTACTACACTGCCATCTATTGGACAAGTCAGGTTACTGAATCGTGAAATGTGTCTGTACTAAAATGGATAATATCTTCAGTCATGTTTTCTTTTAGGACCACTACAAGAGGATTATCAGTATGAAGGTTTATCAATAAAAATAATTTATTAAACTAAATATTACAGGGCTCTCCCTGAAAATAAGACACTCTTAGCTTCCAAAGGCAAGGACACATTCTAGTGATTTTCCAGGAGACTGGACCTAACTAACCTGGGGCCTTATTAAAAAAAACAATCAATCAATTCATGTTGAAGCTCACAAGGTGTGGAGAACAAGAAACACAAGTAAGGGAGAAAGGCAAGGTGCAAAGCATACACAAGCAGTGTAACGACATATCAGTTACAATGTATGATTAAAAATACATCATTTCTCACAGTATGAATAGTGGTCCGTTGCTCCTACTATAGCCTCACGCCTCCAGGGTCATGGGTTCAATCTGCACCCCTGCTGTAATAAACAGTGACATTTTTACAGTAACATACTGTTTAAAATAGTACAATACTGTAGAAAAAATGCTTTCTGGGCAATATTTATGAGAACCTTGTCGATAAAATACTGTAATGTACTGTAATTCTGTACATGAACTGGAAAAAAATAAACTGTAGAATTTACTCAGATTGAATGATGTAACAATTTGCACTCACTTTTTTGGGTTGACTTTATACCCAATTCTAAGAAACATTTTAAATAAATAAAGCTATAGTCTACCCACTGTCACAGTACTATCCTATAAGATTTACTCAAATCAATATTTCAATATTAATATTAATTAATTTTAATATTAACATTAATTAATATTTCAAATCAATATTTGTACTCACTCGTTTGGGTAAATTGGGATATTACTTTTTATGAGTAAAGTAAACCCAAGTTTAGCAAATAACATACCTAATGTATTTAAAGGGCCCTTTTCAGCATTCAACGCAAAGTGATACCAGGTTTGAAACAAGGGTCTTTGCCAGCATGGCCTGATACAGTTTTCTGTCCCTTTGGGAGTAAAGGTCTTTGCTCAAGAGCTCATTAATATGGCTATTCTGCCAAGACTGGGCTTTTCTGCAGCTGTGGTATATTTCACCCACCGTCATGAAGGAAACTCTCCCAAATACTGATCTTGCAAGATGTTCTCTGTTGAGATAAAAAAAAAATGGAATAGCTGTGATTGCTCATGTAATGCTTTTTTGGGGTGATGTATTTGTTAATGTAAGGCCATTTTGATTACCCACACTTGGCCTTGTAGCCTTATATTTGCAGAAAAGAGCCTGAGCTGTATGTATATGTATATTTGCATAGCATGACATGGTACTGCCTTTGATTTAGTAGATTTTTAATTCACTGTTATGATGTTGAATAGGACAAGTGCATAAATCCCCAAATATATTGGCTACCACAGCTAAAACGGATCTTGGTGGGGTGTGTTGGTTCGTGCTCTATGGAGTGATCTTGGGTGGGAGGCTAAGATTGGATGTACATAGAATAAAAAACCTCAATGTCTTCTAACATCCCCACCATAAGAAAACACATTAAGTCCTGCTCATACTAATTCTGGTATCTAAACCATCAGCTTTCCAGGACTCTTTGGCAATTATACATCTCAAAACACACAAAGCCAACTGATACAGAGCAATCAGTTTAAACAACCAAAGGAATCCTGAAGTAAAACAAGCAATGATATGTGGTGGAGACTAATATCTGTGGCATTCCATTCTCAACTGCAGTGGGATTCTAAATATTATGTAAACATGGATATCCAAAAAGTAAACCTAATTAAAATCGAAATATTAAATGAGCAGAATGATTAAATTTGTTGTTCTATCCCAATGTAGGAATTATTAGCTCAAATAAATTTTAATATTCTCCACCAATATGTTTGAATTAATTAAAGTTTAATGAATTATTATTTAATGCTGATTATTAATCAATTGTTATGCCGAATGGTCGGCTCCTCCAAACTCAATTGCGGCATCCCTGTGAGTCTGTTAATGTGAGACTTAAATGGGATTCACTAATTACCAGTATCGCTTAGTAACCTGGGTTAGAAGGCTCGTCCAGCGAGCTGCATCACCAGGTAATGTACACGATTGGTAGCGAAGCTTCCCTCACGGCCAATGAGAGAGAGTCTCGCGATGTTTCAGGCGAGTTTGAGGTTCAGAGCGTGTAGCAAGATCACACAGAGGCAGGAACTTAGTGTGAGTACTCAATGACGGAGGCTGAAGTTGTGTAAAAGACATGCATTTATTCCTAACTAACACTACAACTAACATAAGACAGACATTACACCTAACACAAACAACAAACACGAAATAACAGAATAAAACAAACGATGTAATTATAAAAATGCAATGACCGGATTTAAATGAGTAACCTTAAATGGGAAATACTGTTCTGCAAAGCAAGCATAGTTTGTGGAAACACGACCCTAAAGTCTTATAGCAGGTTAAACAGAACAGCTTAAGTTGTTAGAATGAAAGGAAGTTGGTTTACTTGGTTGAAGAGTGGGGGGGGTCTTGGCAGTTGATGGCAGAGCTGCTGAGCTGATGGCACTCAGGAAGGCGCGGCGTTTGGAGCAGTGGAGTGGAGTCCCTTTAGATTCTCTCTCCTGGTGAAGCTTTGTCTTGGGTGCTGTTCTCTGTTCAGCTGGGCCTTCACCGGAGGGCTTCTTGTGGGCTTCTCTCCTCCCGGACTGATGTTCTCCTTCGGGCTGGTGGTTATTCTCTGCGCTGGCTGGCGGTTGTTCTGCTCGCCTTTGTTCTGAGGTGCCAGGATTTTATGCTGTAAAGTTCATGAATAGGGATGACCAGGAATTCGACTCCTGGCCCAATGGCTGGCCATCCATTTGGCGGGCTTTCGGAAGGGGGTCTGTATCAGTCCTTTTGAGATTTATGGCCCGACTGATTCTCCCTTTACTGATGATTTTCATTAAGCTGTTATAACTTTTGATACATCTACTTTTATGGTAATCACTGACCAGATTTGCAATCAGGGGTGATTAACAATCAGTTTGACACCAAACATGCCATACCAGCTTCACAGGTACATACCTCATACCCTCTGTATTAATTGATTAAACAATTAATTATTTTATCTATGTGACTGATTCACATCAGGATACAGGTGTTTTGGGTTGCACCTCAACAGATGTTACACTTTGTGCGGATATTACATCAAATATTCATATTACAAACAGCACATCTTATCCATAGATAGGCGTGGCCATTAGTTTGTGGTAATATCAATATAAGTTGCACATCTGGAAACAACATATTTTGTTTAGTGTGGCTTATGCCAATTCATCTTCTCCAGAATGGATAAGATACACCTTAATTCAGTTCTTTTAACATAGCATGGTAGAAACAAAGAAACTTGGTGACTGTCCACCAAGATCAGATAAGGACCACAAAGGAATGTTGGAAGAGAAGGGGGGGGTTTTAACAAAGTTAGGACACATTGGTTACACTAATTTTCCAGATTCTTCTGGTATACCATGAGAACATATATACAATGGTAGCTATACCTATCTATTTATTTAAATTTATATGTGTTCAAGTACAAAGGGGTAAAATAGGTGATACTCCGTGAACATGGTTATAAGGGTGGCACACAAAACACTAAGATTGTCTAAGGACACATACAAACATAACGTATCTGTAGATTGAGACTAGTAGTCGTGAGTAAATCAATATACATTGTATACAAAAGCCAAACTTAAATGAAATTTCCTTTAGGGTGTTCGTCCGTTGGGTGAGTGAGATGTAAGGCAGAGTGTATGTGGAGGGGGGTTGTGTGCCAAGTCAAGGGCAATAAAAGTTGGAGTACTGGCCTCCCTTGTTATCTGTGTGTATGTGTTCGTGTGTGTAACCCCCCTTTGGTGCCTCTCGTACCAGGCTCGGCCTTGTCTCAGGCCACCTGGAATTTAGGCCCTGTGATATGTGCATGTGTGATCCTACATATCCCCCCTTTCGGCTGATGATGGCATTGCCATCATTCAGGCGACGGAAGTTGAAACAGGATCACCACCATGCAACGAGGCATTGTTGACATCCCATTGTTTGGCACTCTGGGTGGCACAGTGACAGGATGGACAGGGAGGAGGCTCAGGGGCTGGCGCCTGGCTTCTGGGACCGCGAGGAGTGGTGAATCCTATGTCGAACAGGGTGCCAACGGCTGCTGCAGCTCCCAGCAGGGTGCTCAGGAGCCTCTTGGGCCGTCGATTGGACTCAGCTTGGGTCTCGGTCGTTGGGTTACTGCTCCAATCTGTGGGTAGTGTCAGCGGCAGCATGATGCAGGGCCTCCTGAGTCCATCTGACACCTGTCCCACTAGTTTGGGGTCTCTCGGGCAGGTAATGGCTCAGTTGACATCGTCCGACGAATATTCTCTCTGTGTGGGTACAACAGTTGGTAATCACGAGACCGGGCTGTCCCCGGAAGACGGTGCCAGGCGGAGGCCCAGGGAACGCTGTGTCAGACTGGAGCCTCAGCCTCCTAGGCAGAGTAATGCTAATAGCGGGGGCAGCATCATCCTAGTAATAGGGGGTAGAAAATAAAGACCAGATTAGGAGTGAGGTGGTGAGTCGAGACTCTGAATGTTGTGCACACCGGTGCAAAAGAGAACAGGAGAAAGAAATAGTGGGCAACAATTCTTGGCCAGAGAACAATTGCAAAGAAACAAACGGGACAAAGAAAATTGCAAAACTGGATCCTCTTCAGTAATTTCCCGGGCACGCGTGAGCCACCCCAGGTCCTTACCAAAAACAACAACCAAAATAAAATGAAAAGCTATCAAAAGAAAGAAACAGATAAGTACAGCAAAAACTGAAAAGGTCACCCAGATATCAGTAGTCAGGCCCACCACCTTAATCTACCCTATCTGTGACCATCTTTCCTCCCCTTTCTCTTTGGTCTTTCTCCTTGGGAGTTTGGGGAGATTTCAGACTGAAAAGATGTCTTTCTTTTGGTTGGAATGTGGTTTATTCCAAGCTGCTGGCTTCATCTTGAGAAGACTGGTTGGTGGGTGTTTCAGGCTTTCTCTGGGCTTGGTATTTCTTGATTTGATTCCGATGAACCCGCTTGAGGCATGTTTCGTGGGTGCCTTTGTTGGTTTGGATTCGGTAAGCCACAGGTGACAGTTTGTCCACGATCTCATGTGGTCCCGACCAGCGTGGTAGAAGCTTCCTGGAAAGTCTTTGTGCTGAGTTTGGTTGCACAAACCTATAGTACCAGATTTTGTCTCCCACTTGGAGTTCATCTTGTGAGGTTTTCTGGTCATTGTAGGCTTTCCTGCCCTCTGCGGTTCTTTGCAGGTTTTGTTGGGCGAATGCAAAGGAAGCTCTCAAATGCTGGTGCAGGCTGTCCAGATATTGTTGTGTGGTGTAGGCTGTGATGAGATTGTTGTCACCAGGTTGGTAGAGCAGGTGGAGAGGGAGTGTCATTTGTCGTCCTGTCATCAGTTCGAAGGGGGACACTCCTGTGGACTTGTGGGGTGTGGCTCTGATTGCCATGAGCACCAGAGGCAATTTCACATCCCAATCTTTCTGATTGGATGCCACATATTTCTTGACCATACCGACGACGGTTCTACTTGGCCGGATGCCATAGGATGGTGGCTGATGTGGAACTGGGCTTTGATCCCCAACAGTTTCCAATTGTCCTGCATCACTTCGGCTGTGAAGTGGGTGCCTCGGTCTGAGTTGACTTTCAGTGGGAGGCCAAACCTGGAGAACACATGGTTTGTGAGCAGATATGCCGTTGTCTGGGCTGTGTCATTGGGTGCTGGGAGGCATTCTACCCACTGACAGGTGACTGTGAGGAAGTATTTGTTTCCGCGAGCTGATCTCGTCAGGGGTCCTACCCAGTCAATCTGTAGATCTGACCATGGGAAATTGATACCCCGTCGCTGCAGAGGGGCCTTGTGGTTTGGGTTTGCTGGTTGAAATTGGCAGCAGACCAGACATCCTTTCACATATTCTGTTACATCCTGTCGCATGTTAGGCCAGTAGGCTACTTGACTAAGTGTCTCGTAGGTTGTTTTGGCATTGCGGTGTCCTGCACAGGGTGCATCGTGGGCGTACAGTAGCATGACCCCCCTTTGTGCCTGAGGGACCACGAGCCGTGGTGAAGTGTGGGCATCAGGGACATCAAGAGGTACGCCCTCGGCAAGATGAAGAAAGGGTAAAGCCATCATCAGGTGATGGAGGTCAGGAAGGGATGCCTGATCAGTTGTGGAGATCGAGTTAGCAGAGAGGTCGCGGAGGTGATCGCAGACCTTGTTCAGCACAGCATCAGTGGGCTGGAGAGAGATGATGTCAGAGTTGGAGACCTGAAGGGAAAGTTCTAGCAGTGAGGCCTCTGGCATCGAGGTAGGTGCTTGGCTGTGGCTGCAGGTGACAACCTGGACGACATGGGTGGGTGGGAGGGAGCAAAACTCCCACGAGTCACCGTGCAGTGGTCCTGCTTTGGTGAGTGCATCCGTGTGGTCATCGTATGTCTTGTCCAGTCCTAGGAGTCTGGAATGACCGCTGACCTTCTTCCAATAGATCTGCGTGTTGCGTGCGGTAATCAGAGCATCGCACGTGTGCAGGAGGTCTTGGTGTTTGACTGGCTTGTTCCCTGATGTCTTGAAGCCATTTTGTGTCCAGTGAGGGAGATGGCACATGAAGCTGAGACGTGCATAGCTGAAGTCTTTGCAGATCAGCAGGTCCTTTACTTCACGTTCGGAGGCCATCTCCAGGGTTATTAAGATTGCTGCCAGCTCTGTGTACTGCGATGTGTGAGGACCAAGCTTGAGCTGTTGTGGTGGGACAGGGTCGTCATTGAGCCACAGAATGCCAGCTCCAGCTTTCAGGGTCCCCTGATGTTTGAATGAGCACCCATCTACATAAATGGTGATCATGTCTTGACAGACATTTTTCTCAAAGTAGTGGTGTCGCGACAGTTCCATTGGTGTGGGCGTGTCCAAAATGTTGGGTGCTGCTGGTCCCTCCTGAGAATAGCTGTGGCAGCTGGGTGACTGTACTGCGTCAGGCTGGGCAGTTATAGCATGGATTGTCAGGTGTTGGTTATCAGCAAGCTCCACGTGACATACAGTTCCTTTTGTCACTGGTGACTCTTCTACTTCCATGGTCATTACCACATCTGTGACTTCCATGCCTTGGGGCCACATGCCTTTCGTGATCTTGGGGCAGAAGGATTCCAAGGTAGGGTCCTGCCTGCACAGGAAGGAGTCATGATGCTGGTATGGGTCTCTTGTGTCAAGACACTGATCTCCTGCTGCGTTCTCTCCATGGTGTGGAGTGAGGTCCGAGGAGACAGCCAGGGTTTGACATTCCCATGTGGCTGTGTCAGGTGTCCACAGTGGCAGCGGTTCTCTAACTTGAGCCCAAATTTTCTGACGTTGGAAGTCTAACAATGGCTCGAACCGGTTCAGCAAATCTTTCCCAATGAGGAATGGAATGGACTCAAGTTGGGAAATGTATACAGGGTGCATTACATTCATGGGGCCGATGGACAAATTGAGGGGGATCGTGTGATCCATCCTGGTGCCCAAAGCTAAATACGCCTGCACGTCCAAAGAGCATTTCCTTGGCTGGAGGGTTTTGTTCTTCTGGGCGGCTAGGTGCTGCACCTGGTAGAAGAGACTGGCTGACATGAGGGTGATGTCTGCTGCAGTGTCGATGAGGGCCTCGAGGGTGAGAACATCTTCCAGGGTGATGGAGAGGTAGAATTTCTTGGCTACCCCCTTTCCATCAGGTCACCCAGAAGCTGTGGCACAGGGGCCTGGCCAGGAAATGGTGAGGCGTTGCCACAGTCAGATTGGTGCTCTGAGTCAAGGCACACAACCAGGACAGTGCTGCCGGGCACCGGCGGGGGCTCATCCCCTTGATCAAGCTCTGTGTTGGTGACGGCAACATCAGGTGCTCTTACTGGGCATGAGTCAGCAGCACTTTCTAATTGAGGTGGGACTTCTTCAGTTGTTCCAATATCTCTGGTAGGGAAGGCCGATGACTGTTGAGCGTCATTTGGGGCTGACCTCTGAGGGAGTTTGTAGGCATTGTCTGGTGTGGGTTCAGGTGAGGGTTGTGGGGTCCTGCGTGATTTGTGCTTCCGTCCTAGTCATTTTGGATCTTTCTTCCGAAAGTCCTCTTGACTCTTGAGGGGATGCTGAGTAAAGAAATCACGCAGCAACTGTAGTAGATTAGACTCCTCTTCTTCCTTGGTTCATCCAGGCCTCGAGTCTGGATTGTAACCTCTCCTTCTGTCTTGCCAGTTCTGTGGTGGATTCCGTCGGGAACTTGGGGGAGAGCTTGGCTTAGGAAGCTGGTTTCCCTGTCGGTCTCTCCACTTGTTCCATGGCTCCATTGGTCTTAGCTTACCCTTGTTAGGATAGCGCCGTGTCTCCCACCAGTCTGGCTGAGTCTTTGACTGCTGTGGGGGCGCACCAGGGTAACGCTCACTGTGGCTCAGTCCTCGGTCGTGGATTGGTGTTTGATGAGGAGGGTGGCCACCTTCCAACGCTAGGTTGGGATCTGTAGTGCCAAGGTTCAGCACTGCCGGAGCCTTGGTTGCCTTCTCAGCTGCTGCTCTTTGTTTGTGGTACGCCTTGATCGCCAGGTCTCGCAGTTGTTGACTTGTCATGGTGCGGGGACAAGCCATGAGCCCCAGGTAGTGGTTAATGGTTGGGTGGAGGTTCCGAAGGAAGAGAGCCTTGAAGTTCGCATCTTCTTCCATGTCTGGCTCATTTCTGGACCCAAAATATACCCGACGAAGGCGATTGTAGTAGGCTTGGGGAGCTTCTTGTCTGCTCTGTTTAACGTCAAAGGCGACGGCGATACCTTGTTCTGACTCAGGATCAGCGAACTCTCGAATCAGGGCTTTGTGTAGCAGCTTGGAGTCTGCCTTGATTCGACTGGGCTGTCGATCCAGGAAGCTGCGGAGCTCCAGACTAGATGTGATCCTGATGAGGTAGACTCTGTCCTCATTGGTCACATTGTCCAGTCTTTGGAGGTGGAAGTTGATGTCCTGGAGGTAGGCGTGAATGTCGTGGCCTCCTCCGGGATTCGGGGTAAACGTGTTGATATTCTGAGCTACTTTATCAAGCTCCTTTGTGGTAACCCGGTGCTGGTGTAGCGCTCGCTTTGGTAGGTCTGTTCCATCTGGGGTGTCTTCTCTGAGAGAGACCTTCCAGGCGATTGGTTCCTCAAGGTCCGGTGTTGGGCAAGGCGGTACCTTGTCCCAATGAGAGGTCCCTTGAGCGCGGTCTGAGTGCCTTGGGGGAGACAGCATTGTTGGAGAGGAAGTCGGTGCCATCACTGAATCGTAGGATGTTCCAAATTCTGACTTCACCTCATATGCTTGCTTCAGTCCCCGTCTCAGCTGGTCAATCTCTTCTGCGTCAGCCCAATGTTTCGTTCTGGCCTCGGTGAGCTGTTCTTGGGAGCTGATCAGTTGGTGATTCAGCTTGTGCAGGCGTCTCTGTGCCTCGGCCAGATGGTTTTCCAGGGCCTGGATCCAACCATCCTTTTTCTTGAGCTCCGCGTGGGCTCTGTCCAGCAGGGTGTCGGCCTGGTCCAGTCCGGCTTCGAGGTTTTCTCTGGTGGCTCTGGCTTGCTGTTTTTGCTGGTCAGCTTCAGCTCTGAGCTCTTCCAGGGCGTGTTGAAGCTTTTTGCTGGTGTGAGGCCTCTCGCCTTCTTCCGTCTCCTCCTCCTCATGGGGTGGAAAGCTTCTCTTTTGGAGTTCTTGCTTCAGGTTCCCAATGTGATGTTGGGCCTGGACTGCATCTCTCTGTGCCTCTGCCAGTAGTCGTTGGGTGTTTTCCTCCTGCTGTTGGAGTGCTTGCACCCTTTGCTGGAGACGGGACGTTCCCTCTTCATTCATCTTCAGCCTGGCTAGGAGTTTGTGTGCGAGGGAGCCGAGTATTTTGGTTAGCTCTTTACTCCCGCATTTCTGAGTGGGTGGCATGTCCATAAGTTCGGCAATGTCGTCCTCAATTTGGTCAGCTTCTTTGGACCATGTGAGATCGACATGACCGGGCGGCAAGTTGGGAGTCACATCTTCAGGCCAGATACCAAAGTCTTTCCACTGGTCCAGTGGGCTTTCCATGTGGGTCATTGTGACTCGGTCAACAGGAGGGTGGCCGCAGAAATCTGTTACTCAGGCTGGGTGTTGCCTAGGTGGGAGGCCTAACACCTAAATCTGGGCAAACCAATTAAACCAACAAAATAAAATAAAGTAGAACTGGGGCCTGTCAATGGGTAACTGGAAGGGTGTAGTGAACCACGGGAATAGTTACCCACGACAAAATAAACAAACAAAAATTGTTCCCTGGGAGAAGTTGTTGCAGGTTAGAACAGTGTGAGTTACTCTAGGGCCTGAGAGATGCCCTAGTGAGGGGGAAAGGATAAAGCCTTATCCTGGAAATTGCAGATCTGTGGCTATTGACAGTGTCAGAAGACCACAGGAGAAGTTGGGAACAGGAAATGAGAAATAACAGCTTCAAACCAATAGGACTGCATTCAAACGTAGCTTGCTGTTGCAGATCAGATTACCCCTGGGTTGGGCTCTGTTGTACAACTCCGCTTTGACCAGAAGGGGGACCACTAGCAGGTTCTGCTTTATTTGTCCCTATATGAGGTGTTGCGGTGTTAAGCTAGTCATGCAGTTAGAGAGGTTTGAACGCTATCAGGTGTCCCTTCTGTGTAGGGCACGTCCCACAAGCTCAATCCCAGCCAAGCAGGCCCAAGTCCAGCTCCCACTCCCCCGATCCCCAGCAATGTCAACTCGGAAGGGGGTGTTCTGTACGCACAAATGAGACAAGCCAGGTGGGGCTCAGCTTATCGGCTGCACTGCCTGAGACCTGACTCGACCAAGGCTGGCAAAATAGCCTTCAGGTGTCACCCACCCTAGTGAGAGTCCAAGCTAGGGCCGTTCTCAGAACTCACCCTAGACGAGGTCCTGCTCAAAAAGTTGTAGTGACTGCCTGAGGTACCTGTCAGCCTTGCCCTTAATGAGTCAGCGGGTGCAGCCGGGCTGGCGCGCTTTTGGGCGTCCAATTGCTGAGAACTCCCCTTCGGTTCTGACAAACTGTACGATCATAAGCAGTGACAGCAGAGCCACAGGCAAACTCAACCAACAGAGAGCGAATGGTAAGCACCCAGCACAGGAAAAGCTCAACCGATCACGTCCAAAACCTCAACGACTCCCTGATGTGATTGTATATGTAACTGGTTTACTGTTATTAATAATGGTTGAACTTCTATGCAAGTCTCCTTGTTGGGGGAGAGGGAGTGAATGAAAGCATAAAATGAAGTAAAACCTAAAATAAATCAAGAAGGTAAAACAGAAATCAAACCAAATTAATTGTTTCTTATTGTTTAATTGTAAACATCAATTAGTTATGCAGCAATAACCTAATTAGATGTTAATGTGTTGTGATCTAATCGATTTGGTCTGTGAAGTTGATTCCTGCATTCAGGCAAGAACCTGTGTGTCCAATTATGTGTGTTGGTATTACCGGTGTTGACCACTAGAGACCCAACTCAGATGTTGTTACACTACTATGGCTGACCACTAGAGACGCAATTTCGAAATGGAGTGGTAGTTCTATGCCTGACCACTAGAGGCGCACTTTTGAAATGGAGTGGTAGTTCTATGCCTGACCACTAGAGGCGCAATTTCGAAATGGAGTGGTAGTCCAATGCCTGACCACTAGAGGCGCAATTTCGAAATGGAGTGGTAGTTCAATGTCTGACCACTAGAGGCGCAATTTCGAAATGGAGTGGTAGTCCAATGCCTGACCACTAGAGGCGGAATTTCGAAATGGCGTGGTAGTTCTATGCCTGACCACTAGAGGCTCAATTTCGAAATGGAGTGGTAGTCCAATGCCTGACCACTAGAGGCGCAATTTCGAAATGGAGTGGTAGTCCAATGCCTGACCACTAGAGGCGCAATTTCGAAATGGAGTGGTAGTTCTATGACTGACCACTAGAGGCTCAATGGGACGTTGCTCCCTTTGTGGGGGGGGGTCCCAGGTACGTGAGCCTAAGGGGTGGGGTCACTGGTGACCCAGGAGAAAAAAACAAATGGCGTCAGGCAGGCCTTCAGGGCTCTGACCTTTAAGTGGTTAGAGTGGCGTTCGCTGACTGCACTCGTAACCAAGACGGTTGCTAGGCGATTGCCGACGCTAGATGAGTGACATACACTTTTAACGTATGCACACGCCGCTTGCGGCTAACTTCTGTGTCTTGCGCAGTTTAAAACCCCTCAAAACAATTGCTGAAACGAGACAGCGCTCGCGTTACGGCGACGGATCTAAATAGCGAGTTCACTATATCTCGTCGCAAATGGTGCTTAACCACGGCGGGTCTCAAGCACTGGAGACTCCCAAATTCTAAATAACACACACACTTGGCTCACAGCGCAAAGCGGTGTTAAACTTGCTTTGTCTAAAGCAGGCACACACATACGAGAAAGATGCTGATAGGTAGCTAAGCTATCGGTCTTATCTCAGGGAGTACAAGCGCAACAAAATTCAGGTTAGAACTCGTAACAAGAATTTCTGTTCGCTAATACAGAGACGTATGCACACGCCGCTTGCGGCTAACTTCTGTGTCTTGCGCAGTTTAAAACCCCTCAAAACAATTGCTGAAACGAGACAGCGCTCGCGTTACGGCGACGGATCTAAATAGCGAGTTCACTATATCTCGTCACAAATGGTGCTTAAATCCCCAGAGATTGGCTGAAAAGGGTGGGAGGACTGCCCTATAATAATCACTGAATAGCCCTAGTCCTCCAGCTGCAACAGTCAGGGTTCGAATTACGGGGGAGCTAAGGGGAGCTCGGCTCCCCTGAAAAGGACCTGGGCTCCCCTGAAAGCCTACTTTTAGGGGGAGCTCTAAAACACTTTTACATTTTTTGTGTCGCATATAGATTTTGATTTTCTGTACATTAAGGTTCCTGAAATAAATGATGATATTAAAAATGTGTCAATGTTGTGTGTTTATTTGCTCATTACATTACTATTTCCGAACACTATTTTCCGCTGTCTCCTGCTGTGACCATCCATGCGTGGCGGCGCTGCACTGAAATTACCGTATTTTTCGGACCATAAGACGCACTTTTTCCCCCCAGAAGTGGGTGGAAAAAGTCCCCTGCGTCTTATGGTCCGAATATTGCTCTGCTCACGTGCTTTAACCTTCTGGGTTCGAGTGCATTGTACAGCGTACTTTTCGCGTCTATTTCAGTTTATATCTCACTGAAATCTTAATGTAGAATAATGAAAAAACGCTGGCTTCTGTCTTTTCAAAATTACGTTAAATAAAAAAATACATAAAAAAAATCAAACCATGTCACCTTACTTTGTTTTACCTGCATCGGGGGCGTGTAGTACCGCTGTCACCCGAAGATCGCTATTCACATTCTAAATAGCCGCATTAGCGCGTATTCAAATCGCATTCGCATGGTAATTTGCTGAACAACGCAGCGGTGAAACGCGATCTAGATACATCCCCATCAGCGCCATAAAAGGGGGGAGGGATGTGGCCAGGTAAGGATGGTTGACATAAAATATTTTAGGACACTATTTGGTTCAGAATTTTTTTTTCTTCATTTCCCTCCTCTAAAACTAGGTGCGTCTTATGGTCAGGTGCGTCTTATGGTCCAAAAATTACGGTACTACGTTTACGTCACCACTTGAACTTCTCACTGAGTTGGTATTTGAATGTTAGCTTAACTTCAAGTTCAAAACATACTTTATTCGTTTTTTGGAACACTCTGTGGATACTAATAAGAATGTCAAAAAGAAAGCAGCCAAACCTCAGTCAATTTGGATTTACAAAACAAACGAAGAGGAGTGATGACAGTGCAACAGCTACAACTAGCTTGCCGGTGTTACCGCCGCTGCCGCCGCTAAAAGTTGCTGCTAGTGACAGCACCAGCACCGAGGACAGCGAGACTTTGGCGCCAGAAACCACCGCTGCGACCTGCAGCGGACCAGGCGATCATGCAACACCTTTCAACTGGACAACAAAGCAATGGAGTGAGTGGAGAATCAGGAATACATGGCTCTACTCCAAAAATCAGAAGTTAGGATGTACAGTATGCATGGAGGCAAAAAGCCTGCTGCTCGCCGAAAGAGCAACGGGAGTACATCTGTCAGAGGAATGGATGAATGGAGAGGTCAGCAGCGAGTCACAGAATAACCTGCGGGAAAAGATTTACAAGCATCGGGACAGTCACCGACCCTCAACATCCTGGGTTACAGGACGGAAAGCAAAGACAGAAGACCCCAGGCCTCTGTGGTCACTTCTGATTTAAGGTAAGAATCATGGAATTACTTACTTGATCTGTGCGTTTGTGAGGATTGGCCCTAATCCTATTTAATATTGATGTATTTTTTTATGATTGTTATGTGAGTTATTCTGTTTTCATCATGATTTGCATGATGTAGGCCTAAGCGCGGTTGATTCAGAACCGTGGACAGAGCTGTTTGCCCTAACACTGACAACACTGACTGACGCTTGCGTTTTGAAGTAAACGGTTTACTAAGTAAACAATAGGTTTACTGTAAACCTATTGTTTTAAATGCCCGAACATGCACCAAAAGCGTTAAAGTCAGTCAGGGAGGATCGGTAAATACGGCTCCCCCGAAAGCCACTTTGTAATTCGAACCCTGGCAACAGTATTATAATGCTACAGGCAGTGTTTCTTAAAAGGATGTACACTATATTGCCAAATGTAATGGGACACCCCTCCAAATAATTGAATTCAGGTGTTCCAATCACTTCCATAGGTACAGGTGTATAAAATCAAATACCTAGGCATGCAGACTGCTTCTACAAACATTTGCAAAAGAATGGGTGACTCATAGGAGCTCAGTGAATTCAAGCGTGGTACCGTGATAGGATGCTACCTGTGCAATAACTCCATTGGTGAAATTTCCTCGCTACTAACTGTTCCATGGTCAACTGTGGTAGGACACGTAAAATCACAGAGCGGGGACAACGCATGCTGAGGTGCACAGTGTGCAGAAGAGAGAAGACAAGAGAGGAACCAAAAACTCCCAAGTAAGGAGGAAAAAACCTCTGGGGGTCCAAAGTCGACTGGCTGCCCCCCCCCCGGGCCCTAACATTAATGTATACAGGACAGAGTGGACGTGCTTGCTAAATGCTGGGTATAAGATGTGACGACTACAGTAGTACTTAGCAATACGATGTTGTAGTATTTGTCTGTATCTCAAATGCCACCAATGCATAGTCCAAAATAGCAGAGTTTAGTGGAAGAATTTTCAAAATTCCATAGAAATACCATAATAAAAACCAAATCTAGAGTGTGGTCAAACAGATGAGTAGGCCCTACGACATTCTGCATAAAGCCAACAGAATCAAGTTTGGAGACTTTCCTGAGAGGATCGCTATAATTCTCCATATGGATATTAATTGATGTGCATGCATGTGAATAGCCGTCAATATTTGATGGGTCGGATGAAATATCAGAACAGCTGTTTCAGATTTAGTATCAGAATATAGGGTAGCACAAAATTATGGGCAGGTGTTTCAGATTTAGATCCATTATGTAGTTCACTGGTTGCGCATACACAAACCCTCCAGGTAAAATGTTCTGCTGGGTAGGAATTTTATTTTTTTTTCCGAACACCACTCCCACCCATTTTATCAATATTTCCCAATAAAATTGGCCAAGCGGGGGTTTGAACAAAAATATGATGCCATATATCACCATAATACTGCCTAAGGCTAGCCAGCACCCTCCCCCCCTTATCTTTTTCAGCGTCCAAGTTGCTTAAGGTAGGGTGTCTGTGCAAAGCTTACCCAAGTCGAAGAGTCCATCCGTCACTGGCAGAATCCTGTTATCTAATGTATGATATATGTAATTTATGAATAAGTGGGGTTATGCTTCAAAATTAAACTTGAGTCGTCATTTGTTTTTCTACAAAGCCATAGTATTTTGTAAGATTTAGTATAACCAAGGGTTGAACTTAAGAATTTTAGCTACTAGCTAACTGGGCTATTTCAGTAAAAATGTAGTACAACATGTAGTTTTTACTAGTTAGTGGAGTAGTGTTCATTTTATTTGTCTCAGGTAAATACCAGGAACAGGTGTGGCTCATCAGAAGCCAAGTGGGATAGAAAACCTACTGGATAGTAGCTCTCCAGGACCGGAGTTGGAGACCCCTGGGCTATACTGACCCACTGTGATATCATACTATGCCCAGTATCCTGAACAAGAATGCTAGTTCCTTAATTCAAAAGACAAAGAAGTTTTTAAAATTGCTGAAAGTGAAGCGGTTTTTAATGAGATACATTGGTAACATTTTTACACTCGCATCTAAAATTAAATAAAATTCAATTAAAAACAGTGAATATAAATAGATAACATAATTAAGCATAACATTAGGCCTAAGAATTATAGCGGCAAAGAATTTTAAGAGTATGGATATATTTAAAAGGAAAACATGACAATAGGAATGTATAGTGCCCTACGCATCTCTGTTATAACTGCATCCACAAGCTAACAAAAAAGCTTTTCAGGTACATTTTATACCATGTTTTTAACGTGTGACAGTGTAAGTCATTTACTCATTTATTTGCTGTTCCCTGATGTTTTTATCACACGAGTGCTTCAAAGTGGAAAACTGAGCAAAATTATCAAATTGTTAACAGAAAACAGGTTCACACCTGCAAACACGTTCAATATTTACATCCGTTCAATAGCCGATATTCACATAGCAAAAGTAGTACATGAAAACAACGTATTAAATTTTTTTTTTTTTACATAGGTTATTTTACATACGCACTATACGTATGTGCTGTTAATTGCTTGTATGTACTGATGCATAATTTGCATTGTTGTAAATCTTCAGGTATTGTGATTTTAGAGATTGTAGTGAAATTGCAGCTTTGTCACAAAAACGAACAGCAGAACAGATCAAAATGTGAGTGACAGATGAGCGTAGAGAGCGGAAGTGTAAGACCAACTGTGTCTTTGAGTAAATACATAGACAGCTGTCAGCATATGCATAACTGAGTACTCTGAGTACTCAGTAAGTACATCCCAGTAACTTCTCAGGCTTCTGACTTATCCTTCTGCTTCTTGCTCTTCTTAAGGAAGGATGGTGCCTTGAATTTCTTTTTCTTCTTGGAAGGGGATTTGGAGGGGGAGCCCTCTGGGGTGGGGCCAGTGGGCTTGGAGGGAGGCGCGGCTGGGGGTGCTGTGGGTGGGGCAGGCGATGTCTCGTTGGTGGACAGAGCCTTCATGCTCTTCTCCAGTTCCTCCTGCCTCTGGTCCTCCTCCTTGCCATTCTCCAGCGGGGTCTTAGATGACTCCGTGGTTTTATTCAGGTTCACCTCATCTGGTAGCGTGTGATGCAAAAGAAATGAACAAAATCTCCTTGCATACGAGCCCCTTACCATCCACTCAGTGTCTTAGTCTGCAGTTCTCATTATAAGGTTCTGAACAGTCAATGGTTTCTCACTAGTGACACAAGACTAATGAGAACCAGGGGGCTTTTCTACCTGTCAGTACATCAGGACACACAGAAACAGACAGACAGAAGAGAGGTATACAGCTGTGGAGACAGGTGAACAGCTGGTTATGCCAACACTGACAGCATGGACCTGGCAGTTAGTGAGACACAGAACAGTGATCCAGAAAAAGATCAATATAAGATGTAAAAAGACAAAAATTCACATGCTGACCATTTTAAGAGTAGTCTTAATGCCTATTGAGCATTTTCCCTCTTAAACTGCCATTTGACTGTGAAATACGGCTTTCACATCTCCTGATGGCTTAATGCAGTGGTTCCCAAACTGGGGGAGCGCTCCCCTAGGGGGGCGCAGAGGTATTGGGGGGGGGGTACCAATGGGATAGCCTCAGGGGCAAAATAATCTCTTCACAGACTGGACGATTAAACAAATAAAGCAACGCAACATTACAGTAAATAACAATATATAAACCATTAACTTACGTGTACTATTAGAGCATTTATGTAATTTATTTAAACTTTATTTTACCAGGTAAATTAACTGAAAACCAGTTCTCACTGCTTTACGTGATTTTCGGGAGAAATAGCAGATAATGCATCGGAACTTCCTGGGACACAAACGTCACGTTCTTCAGCCAATAAGGGCAAAGTTGTGTCGTCACGGAGGCAGTTCCAGTTTGTTCAGCCGGCTGAGAGGTGCTGTACCATCTGTCTTAAGTCGTCTTGTTCTTGCAAGGTTTTTGCACCATGTGACATGGTGACGCGTGACGACGTTTTGCAGCACCGGACAATAAAATCTAACCATATCATGAAAAATGAGGTTTAAAATTTTCTACATGAAGTGCAGGGAGACTATCAAATTAATGGGTATGATTTAGTGTTGTTTTGTGCTTTGGTATAGGCTGAAACCTGCGGTTATCATTAAAAACAAAATGTGGTAAATGTAAGACAAACTTTAATTTGTGTACGCCGATGAATATTAACAGGAATGTTAAATCTGCATTTGCATAATTTCAAACTTATGCTGGACTTTTATTTTTAATTGATTGCTCTTTTTTCTCCCACAGTGGTGAAATTGCACCATTTGTATTTTGTAATTGCATTTGTTTCGCTCAATTAGAAAAGGGAGTTGTATTTCAAATAAAGTTTGAATGCGGAGGGGGGCTCAATAATGTTCCTATCTAGAAAAGGGGGGCCCTGCAGAGAAAGTTTGGGCACCACTGGCTTAATGTATGATTGTTAAAATGGATCTGTATCCATTTGGTTTGCTGTGTGCCTCATATTTGCATAATATTAAAAATGCTAATTTCCAAAAGACTGGGTATACACCAATAAC
The DNA here is from genome assembly GCF_048594095.1 of Paramormyrops kingsleyae. Taxonomy (NCBI): domain Eukaryota; kingdom Metazoa; phylum Chordata; class Actinopteri; order Osteoglossiformes; family Mormyridae; genus Paramormyrops; species Paramormyrops kingsleyae. The sequence continues at coordinate 274,970 of NW_027325982.1, forward strand.
AGTATGACTATATAAGCAATAAGCCAATTATCTGCATGCTTTCACTATGAGCCACTATGAGATACAAGGAGCCTCAAATGCACAGACTTGATAGAATGATTTTTGCTCTTTCTTGCAGACATCTTACAGTCCAGCTACATTTCCTTTCTTTGCATGCATGCAGTTCCTCTGTAGGGATCCTCTGTTGCCTGATCTCCTAAGCCTGAGAGTGAGGGAAAAACGGCCAAACACAGCAGAACAGTGATGCTGACCCAACAGGTGATGCAACAGCCTTTTTGCATGCTGGGTCTCACCTGACAAAGGAGGGTTAGTGGGGGAGGGGCACTTTTCTGGGGAGGAGGCAGGGGGGGTCCCCTTCTCATTCACCAGCTCCTCCCCACCTGACACAGAGTCAAGGAGAGAGATACATATAAAATCCCCATGTGCATGGAGCTGGGTAGGAAAGTGAGGGGGTGCAAGTGGAAAGTGAAAGGAATAATGTTTAGACTTTGTAAGTGATGATTAAGGGTGGGGGGTGGCACGGCGGGGCAGTGCTTAGTACTGTCGCCTCACACCTCCAGGACCATCACGGCTCCATATGTGTGGAGTTTGCATGATCTGCCTGTGTCGTCGTGGGGTTTCCTCCAGGTACACCAGTCCCCCCCCCCCACAGTCCGCAAACATGCAGTGTGTGTGAGTGAGAGTGTGCCTTATCTTGGGTTGTCCCCTGCCTTGCATCCACAGCCTCTGGGATAGGCTGCAGACCCCCCCCCCCAACACTGAACAGGACAAGCAGTTTCAGTAAATGGACGGATGTATTAGAGGCAGGTGGGGGTTAGTTTTACTCTAATCAAATTCAGAACAGATTTGAATTAAACACCCTTGGGCTCCTCATGCTGCATGTACTTAAAAGGGAATTCCTTCAAAGAAAGTCACACTAGCCCTACAAACCTGGAAGAAATTGGATTACACACCCAGCTGTTTCCCGAAAAAAAAAAACGCTATTCCTCGACATCAGCAGGAGATGCTTCTATTCAGATATTTGATATGTGATATTCACTGTGAATTAATGCCCCTGTTCTACCTTTACCATCACTAATCCTCAGTGTCTCAGGAAATGGTTACTTGGAGTGAACTGAGGAACATATGATAATGGTTGGTTTAAAGGTGTCCAATAGCAAACACCAGGAATACGAAACTACAGAATGTAGCTGGAATTCCCCTTTAAGGCACAATGGGACTCCAGATCCGTGTGAGTAGTGTTTTACTGAGGCCCTAATGCAGTATGTCAGTGTGTAGTTATACTATGGGACATTTGTTGGCCTAACCATCTTGCTCACACTGGATAGTGCATGATGGGTCAATAAAAATGACAGACTTTTGCTAGCAGGCAGACATGGACAGTAAAACACTGTCTTTCATCAGTGCGAACACGACAGGGTTCTGGGTTCGGTTAACGTACCGTCCTCCACGCCGGATTGTTGCTTCCTCTCAACCTCCTGCTTGTACTCCTCCAGCTCTTTATCGGTGAGCTCGTTAACCACGGCGGGTCTCAAGCACTGGAGACTCCCAAATTCTAAATATAACACACACACTTGGCTCACAGCGCAAAGCGGTGTTAAACTTGCTTTGTCTAAAGCAGGCACACACATACGAGAAAGATCCTGATAGGTAGCTAAGCTATCGGTCTTATCTCAGGGAGTACAAGCGCAACAAAATTCAGGTTAGAACTCGTAACAAGAATTTCTGTTCGCTAATAGAGAGAGAGAGAGATCTCTGCCAGGATATATAGAAACGGAGAAACTCGTCCGAATCTATCCTGGAAACAACGCGCTATACCTGAGAATCTCGTCAGATATAGGGTTTAAGTTTACTGCAGTTTAAAACGAATGAAACCTAAAATAAAATAACCGAAAATTAAAACAAAAGAAAATAACTACTAATAATAGAAATAAAAAATAATAAGCCCGTATAATCCCGCTTAAATGCCTTCGGACTGCCGTGAGTGCAATTAATCCTCAACTTTGCAACCTGTTCACAGTAGCGCTTATTCAACTGCATGTTCGGTCATAAAAAGTTTAAATTGTGTGCTCACAAAAAGTTTGAACCTTGTGCCCGCGTTCTTCACTATTAATGTAGGAATTATTAGCTCAAATAAATTTTAATATTCTCCACCAATATGTTTGAATTAATTAAAGTTTAATTAATTATTATTTAATGCTGATTATTAATCAATTGTTATGCCGAATGGTCGGCTCCTCCAAACTCAATTGCGGCATCCCTGTGAGTCTGTTAATGTGAGACTTAAATGGGATTCACTAATTACCAGTATCGCTTAGTAACCTGGGTTAGAAGGCTCGCCCAGCGAGCTGCATCACCAGGTAATGTACACGATTGGTAGCGAAGCTTCCCTCACGGCCAATGAGAGAGAGTCTCGCGATGTTTCAGGCGAGTTTGAGGTTCAGAGCGTGTAGCAAGATCGCACAGAGGCAGGAACTTAGTGTGAGTACTCAATGACGGAAGCTGAAGTTGTGTAAAAGACATGCATTTATTCCTAACTAACACTACAACTAACATAAGACAGACATTACACCTAACACAAACAACAAACACGAAATAACAGAATAAAACAAACGATGTAATTATGAAAATGCAATGACCGGATTTAAATGAGTAACCTTAAATGGGAAATACTGTTCTGCAAAGCAAGCATAGTTTGTGGAAACACGACCCTAAAGTCTTATAGCAGGTTAAACAGAACAGCTTAAGTTGTTAGAATGAAAGGAAGTTGATTTACTTGGTTGAAGAGTGGGGGGGGGGGTCTTGGCAGTTGATGGCAGAGCTGCTGAGCTGATGGCACTCAGGAAGGCGCGGCGTTTGGAGCAGTGGAGTGGAGTCCCTTTAGATTCTCTCTCCTGGTGAAGCTTTGTCTTGGGTGCTGTTCTCTGTTCAGCTGGGCCTTCACCGGAGGGCTTCTTGTGGGCTTCTCTCCTCCCGGACTGATGTTCTCCTTCGGGCTGGCGGTTATTCTCTGCGCTGGCTGACGGTTGTTCTGCTCGCCTTTGTTCTGAGGTGCCAGGATTTTATGCTGTAAAGTTCATGAATAGGGATGACCAGGAATTCGACTCCTGGCCCAATGGCTGGCCATCCATTTGGCGGGCTTTCGGAAGGGGGTCTGTATCAGTCCTTTTGAGATTTATGGCCCGACTGATTCTCCCTTTACTGATGATTTTCATTAAGCTGTTATAACTTTTGATACATCCACTTTTATGGTAATCACTGACCAGATTTGCAATCAGGGGTGATTAACAATCAGTTTGACACCAAACATGCTATACCAGCTTCACAGGTACATACCTCATACCCTCTGTATTAATTGATTAAACAATTAATTATTTTATCTATGTGACTGATTCACATCAGGATACAGGTGTTTTGGGTTGCACCTCAACAGATGTTACACTCTGTGCGGATATTACATCAAATATTCATATTACAAACAGCACATCTTATCCATAGATAGGCGTGGCCGTTAGTTTGTGGTAATATCAATATAAGTTGCACATCTGGAAACAACATATTTTGTTTGGTGTGGCTTATGCCAATTCATCTTCTCCAGAATGGATAAGATACACCTTAATTCAGTTCTTTTAACATAGCATGGTAGAAACAAAGAAACTTGGTGACTGTCCACCAAGATCAGATAAGGACCACAAAGGAATGTTGGAAGAGAAGGGGGGGTTTTTAACAAAGTTAGGACACATTGGTTACACTAATTTTCCAGATTCTTCTGGTATACCATGAGAACATATATACAATGGTAGCTATACCTATCTATTTATTTAAATTAATATGTGTTCAAGTACAAAGGGGTAAATTAGGTGATACTCCGTGAACATGGTTATAAGGGTGGCACACAAAACACTAAGATTGTCTAAGGACACATACAAACATAACGTATCTGTAGATTGAGACTAGTAGTCGTGAGTAAATCAATATACAGGGTATACAAAAGCCAAACTTAAATGAAATTTCCTTTAGGGTGTTCGTCTGTTGGGTGAGTGAGATGTAAGGCAGAGTGTATGTGGAGGGGGGTTGTGTGCCAAGTCAAGGGCAATAAAAGTTGGAGTACTGGCCTCCCTTGTTATCTGTGTGTATGTGTTCGTGTGTGTAACCCCCCTTTGGTGCCTCTCGTACCAGGCTCGGCCTTGTCTCAGGCCACCTGGAATTTAGGCCCTGTGATACGTGCATGTGTGATCCTACACCAAGTTGTGATTAAAAAGCAATGAGGCTGCCGCCCATTATATCTGCTCTAGGGAAATGCACTTCTGCGGCCACTAGGGGAGCTCTCACCTTCTCTCAGCCCTGCTAAATAATGTTGCATAGTCTAACAAGCTTTATAATCTGTGTCAATGAGCAGTGCCTTACCGGAAATGCTTTCCCTGGGAATTATTGTAAACATGTATCACGTATTATAGGAGAAATACTTGTAAATGAATTAGATTTATTAACTGGCTCCTGAAATTAGGAATTGTAAATGAACTGACCTTAATGAGTATTAATTAAATTAATTCAGAGACATTGCAGTTCATTCCACATGAAAAGTTACAACTTAAGCTAAATCCGCTTAAATCATTTAGAGCATAGTCATAGTGATCAATGAAACACCTACAGTATACACACACACACACACACATATCCTTAAGGGGACCGCTCATTCATTTCTATGGGAAAAATGCTAATGCTAACTTAACCCCTACTCAGCTCTAACCATAAGCATACAGTAAGTAGGCAACCAAAATACAAGAGTTTTTGCATTTTTAGTTTTTTCATTGCAGTCACGGATTTTTATAAAATAGAGTTTTCCCTTATAGGGACCAGGACCAGCTACACCTGTACTATTACACAGGCTACATGTGAAGAATGCGAGACAAAAAAGAAGAGCATTTAGACAGCCAGAGAATGTTAACTGCCAGTTTAATTATATTTATTACAGAGCTTATTGAATTGTTCAGTGAAATAAATCCATCCATCCATCATCCATCCATCTAGCAAACGGGCTGGTAGCCTCTCCTCAGCAGCATATGGCACAAGGTTGGTGCTCACCCTGGACGGGAGGCCAACTCAAATGTAATAGTGAATACTGAAAATAGGACAGTGGTGCAAACAGGAGAGATGATTATTTATTAATTTGTTTGTAATTTGATTAATTAATCACTTAATTCACGTTCCACAGCCACTTGTCCCATGTAGGGTTACAGGTCTCTGGAATATATACCTGAAAATAATGGGCGCAATGCAAGGAGGAACCCAGGAGGGGGTGGCAAACCCATCGCATGGCAGGGAATAACCCAGATGGGGACACCAGCCCTTTAGGAGTGCAGGGAATAAGCAGGGGGCGGTGCCAACCTATCACAGGGCAGGGAAAAAGCCAGGAGGGGGGTGCCAACCCATCACAGGGCAGGGAAAATGCCAGGAGGGGGGTGCCAACCCATCACAGGGCAGGGAAAATGCCAGGAGGGGGGTGCCAACCCATCACAGGGCAGGGAAAAAGCCAGGAGGGGGGTGCCAACCTATCACAGGGCAGAGAATCTCCCAGGAGGGGCGGCAGTCCATCACAAGGCATGGCAGTTCATTAGATCACAAAAACCTGCTTTGTCAGTTAGACTGCGAAAGGCATTCCTAAAACTCATTTAAAAATAATGAAAAATATTAGAGTAGCTGGTTGGATACAGAACAACAAATTAGGGTTATGAGCATCTCTCCGGGATCCACCCATCTATCTTCTAAACTCTCATCCTGGTGAGGGCTGTGGGGCCTGGAGCCTATCCCAAACAGGACAGGGCACGGGGATGGAGTACATCCTGGACAGGATGCCAGTCATACAGAGGACACATAGACACTAATACAGCCAACTGGACCCCATCTACCTCTTCTAAAACATCCATATAGTTTCCTGTCTGTTTCTGACAGCTTTCACCATTTTTCTTTTGCTCCAGTTCTTTGTACTTTTTGAGGTCACAGGTTTTAGTATCAGTACATTTGCAATCTAGAGGAATGTTACCCTCCAACTATGAATTATTGTTTGTGGTCAAAATCACCCCATTTGTGTTAATTTGCACAAATTATAGTATAAATCGATATATTCCAGATCAATTTTTAAAGTGATTTCAAGAAAGGCCTGAAATATCATTATCGACCATCATGTGACCCCAAAAGCCGTTGGAAAGCCAGTAAGAGGCCCATATGATGCTTAGAGCTGAAAAAAGGACAATATGCTGTTTTTGTTAAAAATATCACAGTGCAGTTGTTTTAAAAATAAATCAATGGCTTTGCACAAAATTTTTTATGTGTTTTGTCTAATAAAAACCTGAAGTATCTGAACTTGAACCAATACTGAGCAAAATATCACCACTTACTTTTATGAATGTACGCATTATCTGTGATGTAGAATAAAACACTATGGCTCAAGAAAACAGTCCATTTCTGTATTTTAACAAGATAAATGTTAAAGTAAGAAAAGATGACAAAATATTTCAAACTACATTTTAGAACAGCAAAATCAAATATACTGTATACTGATAAAATTGCAAAAACATAAACATCAGTATATCAAACAAATAACACCAAAATCCCAAAGATGAATGAACACTGAACAATAACTAATCACAAACACTGCAAATGCTCTGCACAAGTGTGACAGAATGCAAGAAATGTAGATGTATGTGGTTTGCTAACATAACATACAAGTAGCACAAAGTGTGGTCGTCTTGCATCTGGTGATCCTGTGCGGGGACGTCATTCACAGAAAGCGTACAAAAATGGATGCTGATTTGTAAGTTGGGGCTTTTCTCCTCTATATGTGGGGAACCCCTGTTCAAACAGATGCAATTAACAGGAAACTTCTTCTAACTTAAGGTGTGAACTGCTTCATCTGAGAAAACTAGACTTAGGAAACAGGGAGCATCAGCGACAAGTCAATGACTGACATCTCATACAGCCATATTGCAAACTAATACACACATAATGAGGATACAACATGAAATGGTCTGGGGGAGGGGGAAACATTTCCACATGTAGGGGGATAGAGGCATTTAATTATTTACAGAAAATTCCGTGTAGCCAGTGTAGGAACCTGAGGTCAGTTTAACACAGATCACTGTCCGTGGTGCTGAAATCTCTACTTGATCGGCTGGTGCTGAATGAATAGGACGGCTGGCCAACATATCTCACTGTGTGATTCCACTGACTGGTACCTTCTAATGCATGGGATTTTTAACAATGAGGAAAATAATTAAAAAAAAAAGTTATTACAGGAAACAATATTTACATGCCTGTAGCTTTCATCTCTCACGACAGGAAACCCAAAAACTATTACTTTGTCAGGGATCCGGGGCGCGAGAACGAGGCATGGTGCACAGAAAGGGTGGACGATCCACTGGCGGCTCCAAGAACAAAAAGGGGTTTATTAAATAAAACAGAAAACACTACAAACACAGCAAAAACCAAAAGGACCACGAGGGGTCAAAAACTAAAGGGGATAAATAAAGACTAAATAACAAAAACCTAATACACGTTGAACACTGAAAATCTCAAAACCATCAAACAACGACAATCAACAACACACAATCACAATCAATGAACCACTGGGGAACTGAACAGAAGCAGGAACTAAAATACTAAGGGGTAACGAGACTAACACAGGACAGGTGAGGCTAATTAACAAAGACCAGGGAAACAGGGCACAGGTGAAACTAATAAACTCAAAAGGAACTGATAACAGGGAAACTAAGAACTAACCAAGGAAACAGAAACTAACACTGGGGAATTACAGAACAGGTAAAGACACAAGCAGGGGCACAAGGAACACAACCAAATACAACGTCACCAGATACAGGAACTAGAAAAACTCAAATGAAACACTAGGGAGCAAAATACAAAGACAGAGGAGGTGGGACTCAAACACAGGACAGAAGGGTACACACAACTGGATGCTCAACACATTGAGCCATATGACAAGACAGGCAACAGGGGAGAACAAAGACTAACATAAAGAACAGGATGACCAGCGACACCTGCTGGTCAAACGGGGAAGGGACAGAGTGGGACAACAGGAGGGGCTGACCCTGACAGAAATACAGTAAAACCGGTCTAAGTCGACACTCGCGGGACCAGCTTAAAAGTGACGACTTAGAGAATTGAAGAGATAAACCTAAGTCGACACTTCGGCGACTTATGTCTATCTCGCCGTTTTGCCGACTAGTAAATATAACACCATACCTCTACTACACCGCACTATACACGCGAGACTTAAGCCCAGGGAGCGACTAGTGCGATAGGTGGGGATTCCCTTTTTCTACATCGCCGTGGTGACAAGCAGGCGGCGGGAATGCAGCGATTGGGGTGTCGACTTACAGGTAGGAAAATCCATTCATTTGTGTTGTTCGGGATTTAGGTGACGACTAAGGGAATTTGACGACTTACAAGCGGCGATTTACACAAGGAATTTTAAAGGAAACATCATTAGGAAAAATCGGGACTTTTGCTTGAGCGTCGACTTGTGCACATTGACGAGTTACAAGATGGCGACTTAGACCAGTTTTACTGTACATTCATGTTATATCAAGTATATCACATACTCATTTAAAATCACAAAACACACCTGATTTAATCTATATTTTAATTATTTCAATAGTATTGCTTAATTACAGCAGTTAAACATTATCTGTATTACAATGGTACAGAAAAGTTGGGCTTTGGCTTTCCTGAGAGAAGTATGGCCTTGCCAGGATAGATGTCCTGTATGATTTGCGTTCTCTTTCATGCAATTATAGACACGTTTGTATTCATCTTCCTGGAGACCATCCATTCATTTCTGTGGTCAAAACACTTTTTTTAGATTTTTGATTGCAGTCACAGATTTTTTTAAAATTGAGTTTCCCTTTGGGGGACTGAAAAAGCTGGTCTCCACATCGTCAAAATTTCAGGTTTTGTTGCATTGTGGGGACATTTGGTCCCCAAAATTTAATATATACATAATGCGCGCGCACACACACACACAAGTTGGTCTTCTTATCTAAATGGGGACTGTCCATTCATTTCTATGGGAAAAACCCTAATCCCAGTCACGACACCCTTAATCCCTACCCACCCCTAACCTTAACCATAAGTAACCAACCCAGATACAAGACTTTTGGCATTTTTACTTTTTTGATTGCATTCACAGATTTTTATAAAACTGACATTATCCAAATGGGGACCTCAAAAGATGTCCCCAAAAGTAGGGAAATTTCAGGTTTTACTACACTTTGGGGACAGTTTGGTCCTCAAATGTGATCAATGCAAATCCACACACACACACACACACACGTTTGTATTCATTTCTTTGTGTGGACTCTCTATTCGGTTCTACGTGGAAAAACCCGAATCCCAACAATAACAACTTTTACCCCTCCAGCCTAACCTCAACCATAAGTAACTAGAAAAGATACAAGACTTTTGCCCCCCTTACAGCGCCATCCACCTGGCATTTCCCAGCTGGAGGCAAGGCACCGGAGCAGGGCAGTAGTGGGCAAAGTGTCTGATCTCTCCGCAGCTGCCATGGCTTTGCGCGTATAACGTGCATGCTCTGTCCCTCTCTGCAGACGGAGCCCCCACATGCGCAGGTGCAGGTTTGGCATGAAGTGGCTGGCGACCGGCGTGATGTTGCAGACAGGGACAGGATTGCCTCAGTCCGCTCAGCCTCTGCCAAGGCCTTGGCAAGCATGGCCGGCGTCTGCAGCTACATGTGTTGGCACAACCGTTCCGGGTACCGGTGCCCTCAGCGGGGAGGCTTCTGCTCACTCTACCTGGTGGATCCATCGGGTTGCCCCAGGAAGGCACGCTGCCCGACTCCCGGGGTGCACATCCACGCACTGGTGCTCCTGGCTGCCACTGTAGGAAGTCGTTGGGTCGTTGTATAGGAAGTGGTTGTAGTCTTCCAGGGAGGTTAGTTAAGAATATAAGAGGGGGGAGACAAAAAACCCTAAGTACTAATAAGTGGGCAGTGTAAAAGGCCTACCCTTTGCTGTCTGTATTTAAATGCTAGGAGCAGTAGAAACAAAATTCATGATTTGAGGCCTTCATTTCATCAGACTCATGATATTATAGGACTAACAGAAATGTGGTTGAGTGACAATGATGGAGAAGAATATAATATGGATGGTTACATGTTGTTCTGTAGGGACCAGATAAGCAAGAAGGGAGGTGGTGTTGCAGAATATGTAAAAGAAAATTTGCAGGCAAGGGAGCTCACAGATAATAATAAACCTAGAGAAGCTACAGCACCCTCCACAATTATTGGCAGCCCTTGTAAATATTTTTAAAAAGGGTTAGAAAAAAATCTACCTTTTACTAAAATAGCTTCATCTAACACCGAAAAAATTAGAAAAATCCAACCTTTCATTGAAATAAATTTTTTCGAAGAAAAAAAAATCCATCAAGAAATAATTATTTTTAACAAAAATACTTGAGCCATGATTATTGGCACCCCTGCTTTTAATACTTTGTACAACCTCCCTTTGCCAGGATAACAGCACTGAGTCTTTTATAAGGTTGGAGAATACCAAGCCGGGCATCTGAGTCCATTCCTTTTTAGAGAACCTCTCCAGATCAGCACTCTACTCTTCAGCTCAGTCCATAAGTTTACAGTGGGGTTCAGGTCAGGTGACTGAGATGACCATGGCAGAAGCTTGCTTCTATAGTCAGCTAACTATTTTTGTGTTGATTTGGACATGTGCTTAGGATCGTGGTCCTGCTGGAAGATCCAGTGAAGGCCCAGTTTTAGCTTCTAGTGTCAGTATTGTGTATGAGGGCTTGCTGGGATTGCTGCGAGGATTGCTGGGATTGCTGCGAGAGAGTGGTGTTGAGCTGCAGCGATTGTTTGGGATTGTTTTTTGGAGTGTTTTGAGTGTTTGTGTGCTTTACCTGTTTACGTGGGTGGCTGTTTATTTCTATTTATTGTTCTTATTTCGGTCAGCGTGAGTGCTTGTCTGTCCTGTCTGTTAATTAACAGCGCGATTTTTCTGAGCGGCGTTTTTCTGTCCGCGTTTAAACTCCGTAGCAAACACCCGCGGGGCGATAATAACTAATAATATCTAACGTCGGTATCGCTACCCCGCGTCGGAAAAGGACAGTTGCTCCTGAGCTTTGCTCGGTCGCCAGTCGGGGCCGGGAGGACATTTTCCACTTTTTTCCCGCTCCGGCAGTAGCCTGCTGTGAGGGGGTTTTTGTGGTTTTTCGACCTCCCAAGAGCAACTTCGATTTCGCCTTGTTTTTAGTTCATACTTGGTTCAGGCAGAAGTTCTTCTGGTAAGTAGTAGTAAATTTATCAGGTTTAAAATTTTAAATAAAATAATAATTAAGTTCCGTTTTAACACAAGTAATAACTTATTTTAGTGTACTCCGCACGTTACTGCATTTATTGTTACGCAAATTAATCTTTATAGTTAAATACACTATATAAATTTACTGGGCTGGGAGTACGGGGTCATAGTGAGTTAGTTAATTATGGGGCCGGCTCAGTGTTGCGTTTGCAAGATGTTTGCCCTTCTGGACGTTAGTGTCCAGTCGGACTTCATCTGCGAGCGATGTAAGCTAGTGGACTCACTCATGGTCAAGGTTCGCGACCTTGAGGAGCAACTGGCTCGCATCCAATGCAACAGTGAGTTAGATGAGCTAGTTGATACGCCGTTTAGGGAGATGGTGTGTACGCCACTAGCGGGGGGGAGGGAGAATGAAGAGCAGAGAGGTCGAGAGAGCTGGGTGACCGTAGGTCGTAGACGCAGGAAAAGGCGTACACACGTTACAGAGGCGGCATCACCTGAGGTGTCTGTGTCTAACAGGTTTCAGGTGCTTCCAGCTTTAGAGCCGGAAGGGACTGGGGAGGCAGGTGGGCCCTTGGGCACTGAGGAGCCCCCTCCCCCCAGAAAAAGGGAGGTTGTGGTAGTGGGGGATTCAATTATTAGGGGAGTAGACAGTTATGTGTGCACGCGTGATAGAGGGTCCCGTACGGTGTCTTGCCTGCCTGGTGCCCAGGTAGGAGACCTTCCAGATCGTGTGGACAAGCTTTTGGCCCCAGCTGGGGTGGATCCAGTTGTCGTGGTGCATGTTGGCACCAATGACATAGGCAAGGGTAGAAGGGCTGTTCTGCAGGATAAATTTATAGAAGTCGCCAATAAGCTTAGAAGCAGAACGTCCATGGTGGTATTTTCTGAAATACTCCCCGTGCCACGCGCAAGTCAGGCTAAGTTAACTGAGATAAGGAGATTAAATGTGTGGCTAAAAGGATGGTGTAGGAAAGAGGGGTTTAGGTTTATGGGGCACTGGAGGACCTTCTGGAACAGGTGGGACCTGTTCAAGCCGGATGGGTTGCATCTGAACCGGAGGGGAACCAGTGTACTGGGAAGGCGTATTTGTAGAGTAGTTGAGGAATGTTTAAACTAGGGACTGGGGGGGCAGGGAGGTTAGTTAAGTATGTAACTGGGGGGAAACGGAAAGCCCCAAAAAATCATATTATAAGTAGGCACTGTAATAGGCCTACCCTTTGTTGTCTGTATTTAAATGCCAGGAGTATTAGGAATAAAATTCATGATTTAGAGGCTCTTATCTCATCAGACTCTTATGATATTATAGCAATAACTGAAACGTGGTTCAGTGATAAGGATGGACAAGAATATAATATGGATGGTTACACATTGTTCCGTAAAGACCGTATAGGTAAGAAGGGAGGTGGTGTTGCAGTATATGTAAAGGAAAACTTGCAGGCAAGGGAGCTTACTGATATAAGTAAAAGTACGGAAGCTATATGGGTAAAATTAGATGCTACAAACTCAAATAGCCTAATTGTCGGTGTTTGTTACAGAGCACCCAATGTAGCTGCTGAGGAAAGCAGATTGTTATACAGTGATATTAGGATTATGAGCAATAAAAATGATGTGGTAGTTATGGGTGATTTTAATCTACCGGGGATGCAGTGGGACATTGTTGCTGGCTCTTCTGAAAATGAACTTGACATGGTGGAATTAGTACAGGATTGTTTTTTTACTCAGTTTGTTAACACCCCTACCAGGGGAGATGCCATTCTTGATCTTGTTTTGTCTAATAACCAGGACAGGATTGGTAAATTAGATGTTTTAGAACCACTTGACAGTAGCGATCATAACATGGTTAAATTTGAGGTTAAGTTTAGTGCCCGAAGAGCAAAGTCCAAATCAAAAATATATAATGTTAGGAAGGCTAACTTCAATTGTATGAGATTAAAACTAGAAACTGTGAACTGGATGGAGTTAATTAACAAAACTGTTGAAGAGGCATGGGGATTTTTTAAAAGCACATTATTGCAAGTACAAGAGGACTTCATACCTGTTTCTAACAAGAATAAATCAAGGAAATTGCAACCTAGGTGGTTTAATAGGGACATAAAGTATAAAGTAAGGAGGAAAAGGGCTTTGTTCCAGAGATGGAAAATAACTGATGATGACATAATAAAGCAAGAGTATCTAAATCTACAGGCTGAATTAAAAAATGACATTAGACGAGCTAAAAGGAATGTCGAAAGGAAGATCGCATTGGAGGCTAAGGATGACGTTAAAAGTTTCTTCCAGTATTTTAACTCTAAAAGAGCTCTAAAAGCTGAAATCACTAATCTGCAGGATAGTAAGGGTCTTATAATTGAAAACGACATTGACATAGTAAATGAGTTCAATGATAGTTTTGCACGGGTATTCACTGTTGAGGACACTAGTAACTTACCAGTTCTTATTACTAATCCAACATCGTCTATAACTAATATATATATAACTGAAGCTGATGTTTTGCAAAGCCTAGCTAAGCTCAAAATAAATAAATCACAGGGCCCTGATGGCATCTTACCTATAGTGTTAAAAGAGATGCCAACCCTTAACATTACTGTTTCAAAAATCCTTATCTGAAGGTGTGGTACCTTCTGATTGGAAGCATGCCAACATAACGCCCATTTTCAAAAAAGGGGATAGAAGTAATTTGTCAAACTATAGGCCAATCAGTCTAACTTGTATAACTGGTAAAGTTATGGAGGCTATAATCAAAGAGAAAATGGTAGATTACCTGGACTCAAATAACATTTTGAGGGATAGCCAGCATGGATTTAGGAGAGGTAGATCCTGTTTAACAAATCTGTTGGAGTTTTTTGAGGAAGCTACTCAGGAAGTTGATGATAAGAAGGCCTATGATGTCATCTATTTAGATTTCCAAAAGGCTTTTGATGTTGTTCCCCACAAGAGGCTCTCACTTAAACTCAAAGCGACAGGTATTTTAGGAACTGTAGCGACTTGGATTGATAACTGGTTAACGGATAGGAAGCAGCGAGTAGTTATAAGAGGCTCGATGTCACAGTGGGCCTGCGTTCATAGTGGGGTACCGCAGGGTTCAATTTTAGGACCACTTTTGTTCCTTATTTACATAAATGATATAGACACCAATATATACAGTATACTGGTGAAATTTGCAGATGACACCAAGGTGGGTGGTGTAGCAGATACTGAACTAGCGGCTCAGCAGCTACAGCGGGATCTTAATTTAATTAGTGACTGGGCTGACACCTGGCAGATGAAATTTAACATAGACAAATGTAAGGTACTCCATGTAGGGAGCAGAAATATAAAGTACAGGTATTTTATGGGACCTACTGAAATAAAGGTAGCTGATTATGAGAAAGACCTTGGTGTGTATGTTGATGCTTCCATGTCTCATTCTCGCCAGTGCGGGGAAGCAATAAAAAAGGCCAATAGGATGTTGGGGTATATCTCCAGGTGTGTGGAGTTTAAGTCAAGGGAGGTAATGCTAAGATTATACAATTCCTTGGTGAGACCTCACCTAGAATATTGTGTACAGGTTTGGTCACCATATCTTAAAAAGGACATAGCGGCCTTAGAAAAGGTGCAGCGTAGGGCCACAAGAATGATTCCTGGTCTTAGAGGAATGTCATACGAGGAAAGGTTATTTGAGCTAAATCTGTTCAGCCTCAAGCAAAGGAGACTGAGGGGGGACATGATCCAGGTCTATAAGATTCTAACAGGTTTGGATGCTGTTCAACCGAATAGTTACTTCAGCATTAGTTCAAATACAAGAACTCGTGGCCATAGGTGGAAATTAGCGGGAGAACATTTCAAACTGGATTTAAGGAAGCACTTCTTTACACAGCGTGTAGTCAGAGTATGGAATAGTCTTCCTGATAACGTAGTGCAAGCTGAATCCTTGGGTTCCTTTAAATCAGAGCTAGATAAGATTTTAACAACTCTGAGCTATTAGTTAAGTTCTCCCCAAGCGAGCTCGATGGGCCGAATGGCCTCCTCTCGTTTGTATATTTCTTATGTTCTTATGTTCTTATGAATAAAATACAAAAAAATATCCCTTTGTCCACTGTTGTTGTCCAATCTTGTTGCCCTTACCCTGTTTGTCCCTTTATCCCCTTTCCTGTGAATACTGTTACACTGCAACTCTAGACTGGAGATCATAACAGCATCTTACCTATAGTTTTAAAAGAGATGAGGGATATTATTTAGCTTTGCTATTTCAGAAATCTGTATCTGTTGGTGTGTTACTAATATAACACCCATATTCAAAAAAGGGGATAGAAGTAATCCAACAAACTATAGGCACTTGGAAAAGTAATGGAAGCTATAATCCAAGCCAAAATGGTGGACTACTCTTGGTGTGTATGTTGTTGCTGCCATGTCCCACTCTCGCAAATGTTGGGAAGCAATTAAAAAGGCCAGTAGGATGTTGGGTTACATCTCTAGGTGTGTGGAGTTTAGGTCAAGGTAGGTGAAGCTTAAGATTGTACAATTCCTTGGTAAGACCCCACCTAGAATATTGTGTGCAGGTTTTTTCACCTTACCTTAAAAAGGACATTGCTGCCTTTGAAAGGGTTCAACGTAGGGCTACAAGAATGATTCCCGGTCTTAGTGAAATGTCTTATGAGGAGAGGTTAGCTGAGCTGAATCTGTTCAGCCTCGAGCAAAGGAGACTAAGGGGGGACATGATCCAGGTATGTAAGATTCTGATTCTGATTCTGATGTTTATTTTTTTTCCATTACTGCAATATGTCACTCATGATTATATAACAGAATAGATGAAACCCTGCCTACATCTAGCTTTCTCCCAGGGGATTCACTATCCCAGTGTAATTCAATACAGTCAGTATCTACTGAGATGCTTGATATATTTTCTTTTTCATTGCATTTTTGATGGACATAGAGGACAGTATTTGGCTGAGACAGTATTAGCAGTTTAAATACAGCTCCCCCTCATGACAGTGAAAAAGTCTGCAGGCCATTGCAGAGGTCTTGGATGATGTTCTCATCTATGGAGGTCTTTGGTGGCTGTCGTAACCAGTGTCTCTGCCTAGGCCAGTGGTGGGTCTCATATTGAGGTACAGAGAATGGGTCCTTCCGCCTTGCGGATTCCCTCTTTCCCTGAGCAACAGCTTCCCTCCAAGATGATGGGGGGAGTGCGGTGGACAGAACTGGGGCTTCTTCCCTGTCATGCACTTTCTGGACCACTGGCTGAGGCCGGACACACAGATGAAGTTGCATCCTCAATGTTAGGCCTCTGGAGACCAATTTCTTTAGCTGGCCTGTTGCACAGAAACATTTCTCTTTATTGTAAACTGTAAGATGATTACAGCAACTATTCTGCTGTTATTCAATCAGTGAGAATAATTTACATAGTACCGACCAATTTTTTAAACTTCAATTAACATCAGACTGTCTCAAACTCATGTTAAAAAAAGTTCTGAAATACATACGTTTATATACGGGCTGATGATAATGTTCCACCGCCCCAGCATCCACGTCTCCAGTACAGGTGCCAGCCTGGTTAGAGGGAGGTGATGTGGGTGGAGATTCGTCATCTCCCCAATCAATCACCTCATCCCACTTATTCCAGGCTGCCCAGTACTCATTATCTGTCCAGCTCACGGCTTTTTCCAATCGCCTAGTGCTGAGAGGAGAAACAGGTTTCAGTCAGACAGGTTGCACTACAGCTCACCAGACAACAGTAAAAACCTCTTAAAGAGCAAATACATAAGCCGGTTCTATCTAATAATTGTATTTAATAATAAAACAGTACAATCATCTAAGTTTTATCAATGTAGATGGCCAGAAAATTTTACTGTCACATATATATGTACTTGTTACTGTGGCAGTACACTTGTTAACAATAATGCTAATATACTCACTGCAGCTACAGGATATATATATATATGGGGCATATGGCATACCGAGCATTCTCCGGTATGGTATTAATTCTAGTGCCACCCCCCTCCCCCAGTCAATAAAATGTATTGCTTAATGCCAACAAAGGGAAGGGTGAGTGCACTTGACCTTCTGAACATGATAACTGGTATTTGTTGCATCTTTTTATCACTTCACATAATGTCAAACGTTTAAATGCAGTTTTGGGTGTTTTTAGAAATCCATATTGCTCCCTCTCACGAGAGAGTAAAAACCACTACAGTATCTCTGTTTGGACCAGTGGTGGGTCTCGTACTCAGGCACAGAGAATGGGTCCTTCCACCCTGTGAATTCCCTCATTCCCTGAGCGACAGGTTCCTTCCACGCTGATGGGGTGACGGTGGTTTCCAGAACTGGGGCTTCTTGTTCCCTGTCATGCACTTGGCTTTGCTGGACCAATTGCTGAGGCTAAGAATGAAGTCGTATCCTCACCGTTAAGCCTCTGGACAGCAGTTTCTTTTGCTGACCTGTTACATAGAAACACTTCTCTTTATAGTAAACTGCAAGATGATTACAGCAACCATTCTGCTGTTATTCAGTCAGTGAGAATCATTTACATAGTACCATACAATTTTCAATCTACATCAGACTCATGGTTCAAATTATGGGGGGTACTGTACCCCCTGATCAAGACCCAGACCCCCCCAAAGAGACAAAAATAGCAGTTTTGGGGGGGTTTTAACATTTTTCTTTTGCTGTAAAAAAAAAAAAAAAGATAACCTCACCTTGTAGGAAAAGTTTATGTAAAACAATTTCAGACACCCCTAATGTGGACCGTACCATTTTAACCACCTCGGCGCTAGAAGCAGCCAGTCGGTTGCGTCATTCATTCTCATTGAGTGACCTGTTCATTGTGTTCGTCTGTCATAGTACTGTTTGTCGTGCATTGGTAAATGTGAGTAGCCAGCAGAAGTCTAGCCTGTTGAAAATGTGTTATTTTACAACCTTCATTTATTCGTTTAAGTGTTTCATCTACTAATGCAAGCTGACGTCATTATAAGTTGAATTACTTACCATTGTCCTTCTGAGGCAGATGTTCTGTCGAGTTGAGCTACTTTGTCCAGGTAATCTACTGTAGTGCTAATTGATAGCCTTAATCATAGCTTACCTCGACAAAGTAGCTCAACTCGACAGAACACCGGTACAGTCAACTTTAGTTACATTAACTAGCAAGATGAGCTAAGTTCTCTATTTAAACCAGGCTTATTTGGTGAGGGAAAATCGATCATGGTCATTTTCCAAGGAGATGAACTCCATATGTTTTCGTTCTCATTTTATCACGAATAAATTGTGCCATTCTGAAATTAATTTGCCACTTAGCCTGTGTGGTTTGTTATTAGGCTAATATTAACGCATAAGAAGGTCTAACGTCATGCTCTGAAAAAACATTACTATAAGTGACACCTATAGGGGCAACGTAAAAAAAACTAGCTAACAAATAATAAGCCCTATTATTTGAATTTTAGTGGTATTGATTCTGCATTCCACAATTTCATATATATAGACATTTTAGAAGCTTCATCTGATAGTTTTCAGATACTGTTTTGTTAAATATAGATTAGATTTTATTCACAGACACACTATGAGGAAAAGGAAAGATGGAGACATCAGACACTCTTTTGGTGGTAAAAGAAGAGTAAGTAGGAAATATTAGTGTTATGAGCTACAGAACATTACACTAAAAGTATAGGTTACTTAATATGTATGAAGGAAAGTGGTGGTCAGCAGAAGGCAGGAGAGGCACAGGAGCAGGGAGATGGCAGGATGAGGACAGTGAGCAGGCAGCAGGGAGATGGCAGGATCAGGACAGAGAGCAGGCAGCAGAGAGATGGCAGGATCAGGACAGTGTGCAGGCAGCAGGGAGATGGCAGGATCAGGACAATGAGCAGGCAGCAGGGAGATGGCAGGATGAGGACAGTGAGCAGGCAGCAGGGAGATGGCAGGATGAGGACAGTGTGCAGGCAGCAGGGAGATGGCAGGATGAGGACAGTGTGCAGGCAGCAGGGAGATGGCAGGATCAGGACAGTGAGCAGGCAGCAGGGAGATGGCAGGATCAGGACAGTGTGCAGGCAGCAGGGAGATGGCAGGATCAGGACAGTGTGCAGGTAGCAGGGAGATGGCAGGATGAGGACAGTGAGCAGGCAGCAGGGAGATGGCAGGATCAGGACAGTGAGCAGGCAGCAGGGAGATGGCAGGATGAGGACAGTGTGCAGGCAGCAGGGAGATGGCAGGATGAGGACAGTGTGCAGGCAGCAGGGAGATGGCAGGATGAGGACAGTGAGCAGGCAGCAGGGAGATGGCAGGATGAGGACAGTGAGCAGGCAGCAGGGAGATGGCAGGATGAGGACAGTGAGCAGGCAGCAGGGAGATGGCAGGATCAGGACAGTGTGCAGGCAGCAGGGAGATGGCAGGATGAGGACAGTGAGCAGGCAGCAGGGAGATGGCAGGATGAGGACAGTGAGCAGGCAGCAGGGAGATGGCAGGATCAGGACAGTGTGCAGGCAGCAGGGAGATGGCAGGATGAGGACAGTGAGCAGGCAGCAGGGAGATGGCAGGATGAGGACAGTGAGCAGGCAGCAGGGAGATGGCAGGATCAGGACAGTGTGCAGGCAGCAGGGAGATGGCAGGATGAGGACAGTGAGCAGGCAGCAGGGAGATGGCAGGATGAGGACAGTGAGCAGGCAGCAGGGAGATGGCAGGATGAGGACAGTGAGCAGGCAGCAGGGAGATGGCAGGATGAGGACAGTGAGCAGGCAGCAGGGAGATGGCAGGATCAGGACAGTGTGCAGGCAGCAGGGAGATGGCAGGATGAGGACAGTGAGCAGGCAGCAGGGAGATGGCAGGATGAGGACAGTGAGCAGGCAGCAGGGAGATGGCAGGATGAGGACAGTGAGCAGGCAGCAGGGAGATGGCAGGATGAGGACAGTGTGCAGGCAGCAGGGAGATGGCAGGATCAGGACAGTGTGCAGGCAGCAGGGAGATGGCAGGATGAGGACAGTGTGCAGGCAGCAGGGAGATGGCAGGATCAGGACAGTGTGCAGGCAGCAGGGAGATGGCAGGATGAGGACAGTGTGCAGGCAGCAGGGAGATGGCAGGATCAGGACAGTGAGCAGGCAGCAGGGAGATGGCAGGATCAGGACAGTGAGCAGGCAGCAGGGAGATGGCAGGATGAGGACAGTGTGCAGGCAGCAGGGAGATGGCAGGATGAGGACAGTGTGCAGGCAGCAGGGAGATGGCAGGATGAGGACAGTGAGCAGGCAGCAGGGAGATGGCAGGATCAGGACAGTGTGCAGGCAGCAGGGAGATGGCAGGATGAGGACAGTGAGCAGGCAGCAGGGAGATGGCAGGATGAGGACAGTGAGCAGGCAGCAGGGAGATGGCAGGATGAGGACAGTGAGCAGGCAGCAGGGAGATGGCAGGATGAGGACAGTGTGCAGGCAGCAGGGAGATGGCAGGATGAGGACAGTGTGCAGGCAGCAGGGAGATGGCAGGATCAGGACAGTGTGCAGGCAGCAGGGAGATGGCAGGATGAGGACAGTGAGCAGGCAGCAGGGAGATGGCAGGATGAGGACAGTGAGCAGGCAGCAGGGAGATGGCAGGATGAGGACAGTGAGCAGGCAGCAGGGAGATGGCAGGATGAGGACAGTGTGCAGGCAGCAGGGAGATGGCAGGATCAGGACAGTGTGCAGGCAGCAGGGAGATGGCAGAATGAGGACAGTGTGCAGGCAGCAGGGAGATGGCAGGATCAGGACAGTGTGCAGGCAGCAGGGAGATGGCAGGATGAGGACAGTGTGCAGGCAGCAGGGAGATGGCAGGATCAGGACAGTGTGCAGGCAGCAGGGAGATGGCAGGATGAGGACAGTGAGCAGGCAGCAGGGAGATGGCAGGATGAGGACAGTGAGCAGGCAGCAGGGAGATGGCAGGATCAGGACAGTGTGCAGGCAGCAGGGAGATGGCAGGATGAGGACAGTGAGCAGGCAGCAGGGAGATGGCAGGATCAGGACAGTGTGCAGGCAGCAGGGAGATGGCAGGATGAGGACAGTGTGCAGGCAGCAGGGAGATGGCAGGATGAGGACAGTGTGCAGGCAGCAGGGAGATGGCAGGATGAGGACAGTGTGCAGGCAGCAGGGAGATGGCAGGATGAGGACAGTGAGCAGGCAGCAGGGAGATGGCAGGATGAGGACAGTGAGCAGGCAGCAGGGAGATGGCAGGATGAGTACAGTGAGCAGGCAGCAGGGAGATGGCAGGATGAGGACAGTGTGCAGGCAGCAGGGAGATGGCAGGATCAGGACAGTGTGCAGGCAGCAGGGAGATGGCAGGATGAGGACAGTGTGCAGGCAGCAGGGAGATGGCAGGATGAGGACAGTGTGCAGGCAGCAGGGAGATGGCAGGATGAGGACAGTGTGCAGGCAGCAGGGAGATGGCAGGATCAGGACAGTGAGCAGGCAGCAGGGAGATGGCAGGATCAGGACAGTGAGCAGGCAGCAGGGAGATGGCAGGATGAGGACAGTGTGCAGGCAGCAGGGAGATGGCAGGATCAGGACAGTGTGCAGGCAGCAGGGAGATGGCAGGATGAGGACAGTGTGCAGGCAGCAGGGAGATGGCAGGATCAGGACAGTGAGCAGGCAGCAGGGAGATGGCAGGATCAGGACAGTGAGCAGGCAGCAGGGAGATGGCAGGATGAGGACAGTGTGCAGGCAGCAGGGAGATGGCAGGATGAGGACAGTGAGCAGGCAGCAGGGAGATGGCAGGATCAGGACAGTGTGCAGGCAGCAGGGAGATGGCAGGATGAGGACAGTGAGCAGGCAGCAGGGAGATGGCAGGATGAGGACAGTGAGCAGGCAGCAGGGAGATGGCAGGATGAGGACAGTGAGCAGGCAGCAGGGAGATGGCAGGATGAGGACAATGAGCAGGCAGCAGGGAGATGGCAGGATGAGGACAGTGAGCAGGCAGCAGGGAGATGGCAGGATGAGGACAGTGAGCAGGCAGCAGGGAGATGGCAGGATGAGGACAGTGAGCAGGCAGCAGGGAGATGGCAGGATGAGGACAGTGAGCAGGCAGCAGGGAGATGGCAGGATGAGGACAGTGAGCAGGCAGCAGGGAGATGGCAGGATCAGGACAGTGAGCAGGCAGCAGGGAGATGGCAGGATGAGGACAGTGTGCAGGCAGCAGGGAGATGGCAGGATGAGGACAGTGTGCAGGCAGCAGGGAGATGGCAGGATGAGGACAGTGAGCAGGCAGCAGGGAGATGGCAGGATGAGGACAGTGAGCAGGCAGCAGGGAGATGGCAGGATCAGGACAGTGTGCAGGCAGCAGGGAGATGGCAGGATCAGGACAGTGTGCAGGCAGCAGGGAGATGGCAGGATCAGGACAGTGTGCAGGCAGCAGGGAGATGGCAGGATGAGGACAGTGAGCAGGCAGCAGGGAGATGGCAGGATGAGGACAGTGAGCAGGCAGCAGGGAGATGGCAGGATGAGGACAGTGAGCAGGCAGCAGGGAGATGGCAGGATGAGGACAGTGTGCAGGCAGCAGGGAGATGGCAGGATCAGGACAGTGTGCAGGCAGCAGGGAGATGGCAGGATGAGGACAGTGTGCAGGCAGCAGGGAGATGGCAGGATCAGGACAGTGAGCAGGCAGCAGGGAGATGGCAGGATCAGGACAGTGAGCAGGCAGCAGGGAGATGGCAGGATGAGGACAGTGTGCAGGCAGCAGGGAGATGGCAGGATCAGGACAGTGTGCAGGCAGCAGGGAGATGGCAGGATGAGGACAGTGTGCAGGCAGCAGGGAGATGGCAGGATCAGGACAGTGAGCAGGCAGCAGGGAGATGGCAGGATCAGGACAGTGAGCAGGCAGCAGGGAGATGGCAGGATGAGGACAGTGTGCAGGCAGCAGGGAGATGGCAGGATGAGGACAGTGAGCAGGCAGCAGGGAGATGGCAGGATCAGGACAGTGTGCAGGCAGCAGGGAGATGGCAGGATGAGGACAGTGAGCAGGCAGCAGGGAGATGGCAGGATGAGGACAGTGAGCAGGCAGCAGGGAGATGGCAGGATGAGGACAGTGAGCAGGCAGCAGGGAGATGGCAGGATGAGGACAATGAGCAGGCAGCAGGGAGATGGCAGGATGAGGACAGTGAGCAGGCAGCAGGGAGATGGCAGGATGAGGACAGTGAGCAGGCAGCAGGGAGATGGCAGGATGAGGACAGTGAGCAGGCAGCAGGGAGATGGCAGGATGAGGACAGTGAGCAGGCAGCAGGGAGATGGCAGGATGAGGACAGTGAGCAGGCAGCAGGGAGATGGCAGGATGAGAACAGTGTGCAGGTAGCAGGGAGATGGCAGGATGAGGACAGTGAGCAGGCAGCAGGGAGATGGCAGGATGAGGACAATGAGCAGGCAGCAGGGAGATGGCAGGATGAGGACAGTGAGCAGGCAGCAGGGAGATGGCAGGATGAGGACAGTGAGCAGGCAGCAGGGAGATGGCAGGATGAGGACAGTGTGCAGGCAGCAGGGAGATGGCAGGATCAGGACAGTGAGCAGGCAGCAGGGAGATGGCAGGATCAGGACAGTGAGCAGGCAGCAGGGAGATGGCAGGATCAGGACAGTGAGCAGGCAGCAGGGAGATGGCAGGATCAGGACAGTGAGCAGGCAGCAGGGAGATGGCAGGATGAGGACAGTGAGCAGGCAGCAGGGAGATGGCAGGATGAGGACAGCGCACAGGACCAAGTGGTGAGTTAGAAATTAGGCTGTACTTTACTACCATTATCTACTGTATCATCAAGGCAGATATTAGCCTAATAGACAAATATTCATTTCTGAAGGCTGTTGGAGCTGGGGGGACTGAGAGGGCAGGAATTACACCAGACTGCTGGACCAGACCAGGCTGTGTGTAAATGTATAGGCTTATTACTTTTACTAGTATACTACTTCTAGGATAATTCCTGAGAGTTAGCAAAACCAAATTCTTTTGGATAGGGATAAGGATAATGAGATCTTCTGTATTGATTCTCATTTTGTCGCATGTCCAGACCATGACCGTGTGTTGCATACATGTTAGTAAACACCCCTAGCGCATCTTGCACTCTTAACATTGATCCTGGTGGCGACTATTCGTATTGACGCGGTAGCGGACCATAATGGTCATAGAAGTGTTATGAAGGCAGTACCCCCCAATTATGGAGGGGTAATTCGCACTCTGGATACAATTACAACACTAGCCATGTAAACGTATTAATTGGGGAATTCATTTATAAAGGCTTCGTGTGACCGAAAAAGATGCCAAACATTCATAGGCACATTTGTAAGAGGGTTTTGGGATTTATAAAGAAAAACGTATGCTGAAAACAACTCGCACGTTTTGTGAACGAGGCTGAAAGGGATGCAGTTTCGACAGAATCCTGTAGAGGGCACTGTGTATGCTAAATTGAAGGCTCCAGGAATGTTGTCGGCATTTCATTTCATTTCATGGTCACACGGCCATTGGCTCTGAAATTAAACTGTTCTTTTAAATAGAATTGCCACTGCCACTGAGCATCTCCTCTACAAGCAAACACTGGGGTGCCACCAAGACCAGCAGGCTGCTGGTGGCTCTGGGATGCAACCACTACTGAGGACAGATGAGGGAGCCACTAATGATGGCTTGAAGACATATCAGTGTCAGAATGACATGACATGGCTTGTTTGTTGAACCTTGGCCAGGAATTTGAGAGCACACAGATCCAAGGATGGGGCACATATATGAAACAGA